>NC_080047.1:19546734-19619234 GCF_026212465.1 Amaranthus tricolor
GTCAGGATCACTGGCCACGATGAATACTGCCTTGTCGACCTTCCTAAAAGGTTGAATCTGTCTTTACACAAACCGATCCTCACATATCTCATCTCAAAGACAAAAATGTGTTGCACTAAAATTTAACCATGCCTCTGAGTCTAATGGGCGACACATTTCCCCCTCTTCTATGTGGTGCTCAACCTGCCATCTCATTTCAACAACAATAATTTGAGAGGCATACAACCATTGTAATCATGGACCTATGGGAAGATATATAAATTGTTTCCTCGGAATGCGTCTATTTCCAACATCATCTTTAACCCACCTTATTGTCGAACATGTTCAGTAGTGTCTAGCATTTGGAGTACGACCCTAGTAGATCATACACCCATTAATGAACAATCAATCCTATATGATGGCAACCCAAGCCCCGCTATTTGCTTCTTTGTGTCGTAAAAACTAGTTGTCATCGAGTTTAGGTTGGGGTAAAGCCTCCTGGGGGGGGGGGGGGGGGGGGGGGGTTGGTGGGGTCTTCTTTAATTTTCTCATATCTTTGTTTTGAGTTTAGAGAAGTTAACTGTAACACCCCGATATTTTCCCGATATTTTCTTCCCGATATATTTAATAATTCACTAGTAATATTATTTCTATATATATATTTTTTATTTATTATTGGGCTTGGTCATTAGATTTGCAATCCTTTTTGGCAATTAGAATTATTTGGGCCCAAACTTATCCTTAGCCCATCTTTTATTTTCAAAAAAAAAAAAAAAAGAAAATAGGAGGGACTCTTGGTGGAGCTTGTAACTCCCTTAGGGTAATGAAGGATCAAGGCATTAATCCCATATAATTAACCCTTCTTAATTCCTTAATCATTTTCATTTTGACATCCTTTCATTTCTAAAGTTTCCAAGGACAAAAAAAAAACATATCCTTTCAAAATTCCTCCTAATCCACATTCCTAACTCTATTACACTTGATCATTAGGTGTTTTCCTTTACAATTGTAAGTGTAATTTTTAATCTATGTTGATTCTTAAGTTTTAATATAAAATTCTATGATTATTATATGTTTTATCTTATAATTCATGTTTAATTTAAGAATTTAAAATTTCATGTATGATTTTGGGATGTATTTTTCTATCTAAATTGATGAAGAATGTTTCTTTTTAGAGTTTTTAGATATGCATATATGTGAAGAATATGATTGGTTTGTGTGATGGGTAATTTTGAAATTTATATATAAAAATGAATGTTCATGTAAAAAAAAAAGTGTGTGGTTAAAGAAATTATTGTTGAACAATGAATTTAATCTCAAAGATGGTTCATAAGAATTATATAAATTTGGTCATTGATATTTAATAGGCAATGTACCATTTGGAATTCATTTGTTGATGAAATTTTGGTGAATCCCGTAGGGTTATAAAAATGTTAAAAAAATCTGTTTTTGGGACACTTTTTGGCTTGAAAATAGGTTAAAAATACTTAGAGTACATTATGAAATATGAAAATTGGTACCCGGGGGTTTTGACGCCTTCCGGACGCAACGGTGAAGTCGGATTTGCAGTTTGACAGTTTTAAATTGCGTTTCTGGACAGATTATGTATGCTGTCCTTTTTTGTGCGTTTACCATGTTATAGTATGTGATGGATGTTCATGATGTGTGTGGTATTCTAGGTGTGGTTGTAATTGTATGTGTGTGTTATGGTTGATTTGAGGAAAGTGTGTATGTGTGCTTATTTGCCGAATACGATTGAACCTTGTAGGAAGTCGATTCGTGACCGGGAATTGAATAGGACGCTTGAGAGTTGGTTATCTTGCTTAAGGTATGTACACGCAACGAAGTTCGCATTTAGTCCGATGTATCATATAATAATGGTAAACAAAAGTAAAGTATGGATATATAGTATGAATATTGTTATCTTTCCGAATAAATAATTTTGATACATTGTTTTGATAAGCAGAGGTAGTATGACCTCACTAACCTTAAAGTGGACGTAGTATGACGTCAATTGGTGGAAATGAATTACTCATGGTATATGGGGGCATTATGAGCCACCGCGGGGGTATGCATACTTAACCTTAGGCACCGAAGTAAGGCGAGTGTCTATGGTAGAGACTTGCTTAGGGGTTAGCTTCCCCTAATGTAATGTCTCACTTATGGAGATTGGAGTTGTACCGGTAGTATGGCTGGATAGTACAGCAGTATGGCTGACTAACCTTTACATGAAATTGATTATTCTTAGTTAGCGTGATCGAAGCGTATTTTCTGAAATCGACAACCATTAAATCTTTCTCTTGTTGTATTTAATCAATTGGTATGCGACGTTTGCTGACGTGTACTTTTGGTCTTAACGACCCTGCGATGATGTTGTTTCCTTTCTGGGCAATGACTAGCAGTAAGTTAAGTTGCAGGTCTGGGGAGTGAGGATTGTCCCTTGGAGAAATAAATCGTTATGGATACAGAAGTCTTGATAAGAACTTCTAATAAAGTAAAAAAAATATTTGGTTTTATGAGGCGATTTCGTTCTCAAGTTGTAATAAGTAGATTTAATTTTTTCGTTCTTGTCCGCTGCTAAGAATTTCTTATATCTAGTAGTTTATAATAACACTAATAGAACTCGATCCGCAAGCTTTCCTTGATTTTAAATCCGTTTTATAACTGCCTTCTAACATCCTGGTTTGACTCGGACTATATTTACCTTTCTTTAAAAAGGTCGTCTTCTCTTTTCAAACGATCCGAGTTATTCCGAGATGTTACAATTGGTATCAGAGCGGGAGTTTTATTTAGTGTTATTTATCTAAATTGATAGACTAACGCAAAAAAAAAAAATGATGACGAGATTAAAGGGGTTGACATTAAGGGGATATGATGTGTTTTGCTTGGTGTCTTTAAGCATGATGTTATGGATAATTTTGTTGTGTGCTTGTTAGATATTTTGTTGATGAATTATGATATTATTTGAGCTTGGAAATTGATTGTTCCTTTGCTCTTTCTTTCATTTGTGAGTCATGGCTTACGAACATTTTTTTTATCTGTCATGGATAAAGGAAAAAGACCTGCTGAAGGGGAAAGTAGTACCCTAGAAGAACCTTGGAGAGCCTTAGTAAATGTACCAGTCTGGGCAGAGATAGAAACATTAAAAATTTGGGACAAGAAAGAAGGAGAGAGTGAGCTAGATTATAAGCGCAGGATGGAGATGATCTATAAAAAGTCTCAACAAGTTTATGAGGGAATAATAGCTGAGGAAATTGCTGAGTTGAATGAGAGAATTGCTCAATTGGAGCGAGAGTTTGATAGATGGGATAGAGAAATAGATGTTGTAGACAATGAGAGATGTGAGAATGCTGAAGCTAGTAGGGCAGGGGGCTGAGATTGTTGAGGAAGATGTTCCAGTGGTCGACCCTAACTCAGTTCTGTAGATAGATTTTGATGAGGAGGATCCTAAGGAGGATCTAGGAGAAGTTCCTGAGGAAGTCCCCGAAGAAGGTCTGGAGGAAAATACTTAGGGAAATTCTGAGGAGGAGGCTGAAGAGTTTTATGAGGATAGTGCGGAAGGGGGATATAATGCTGATATGGAGGTAGAAGCAACTGATAGGGAGGATATTATGAGCGAGAGTGATAGTGATATTACAATGTGGGAAGAAATATTACCCGAACCAGAAATTGTTGACCTTTCAGATTCTGAGGAACAACTAGATATGAGTGACTCCCTACCCATAGAGACACCCACTGATTCTGATAGCACATCCAGTGACGACTCCGGGGATGCTGATTTTGACCCTGACTTACATGAGGAAGATCGGGACCGTATGGATGCATCGCCTTTTACTATGATCTTGCTTTTGATTGTAGTATTTATGCTTATGATTTTATATGACTATTTCCACGCTAATAATGATGTATGGATATTCTGTCGAGAAGTTTCTTCTGTTTTTTTTTTTACAATATGGTTACGAAGAACGGTGATTATTTGGGATTTTGTACCCAAATATTTTGGAATTTAATAATATGTTATGGCAGAGTATGCGGGTTGAATTATAATATCATCTTGATTTTCTGTTTAATTATTTATAACCTTTTCTCATTAGCTGAATTTGTGAAGTTTGATATATCATTTATTTTGAAATGATGTGAATATTGAGCATTAGTATAATTAATTAAAATAATTGTTTTTATTTGGTGGAAGCTTAGGAGCTGATTAACAGGCCGAACTTTTTAATTTCTCCAACTATTAGGATAGACTTCCTTATCTCTAAGAAGTTATATTAGCCTAAGTTTTGTTTAACCTCGATGATGGAAATAGAATATTTATATATACCCTGTTTATTAAAATGTAGTATACCTTCCATCATGCCTCCATTCTTGAGAAAGAATGGAAATAGAGGTGACTCTGACCGTGTACATCGGAACCTAGTGAAAGCCCTAGTTGGTACAAGAAACCCCAGACAGAAATCCTTGGAAGAGAGGGCTTCATCGATTAGTAAGAGAATAGCCCAGAGTAAGACCTTTACTTATGATGGGAAAGGACAGCCTTCTGCGCTGGAAAACTGGCTTCGAGAGTTTGACAAACTCTTTAGTGTAGTTCGATGTCCCGCGGAATTTATGGTCGACTAGGCTGCATTTTATCTGGTCGAAGATGATGACTACTGGTGGACACATAGTAAGGCGAGGCTGATAGAGGAGAATGATGGTGAATAAAGCTGGGAACGTTTTAAGGGAGCGTTAAGGGATCAATTCTACCCCCCTCACATGAGGACAGATAAGTCAAATGAGTTTGCTAGGTTTGAAATAGGGAATTTGACTGTGGATGAGTATTATCAGAAATTTATGGAATTTCTGAAAAGTTTTGCACCGAGGACGTCCCGACTGAAACAAAGAAAATGCAACGCTTCGAATTGGGTTTATCGTACGAGATTCAAAAACACATTGAGATCGATAGGTACGATACTTTAGACCAGTTATATAAGAGGGCAGCCCATATAGGAAATGTTATTAGGAAGGAGCAGGAGAAGTTGGCCCATAGTGGGGACAAAAGGAGGGAACCTATGTTCTAGAATGCAGAGAGCAGGAGTAATCATGCACAAAACCACTTTAAGAAACACAAAACCTATGGGGTTATCAAGAAAAAGTGTACTAGCCAGGACAGTCAAGTAAAGGTGGGAGAGGTTCGATATCTGAGGCCAGGGTACAGAAACCACTTTATGACCGCAATGGAAAGGAAAGAATTTATAACTGTAAGAGATGCCAGAAAAATCATCCAGGGAGAGATTGTCGGGGAGCATTAGTGGACTGTTCATACTGTGGTAAATCGGGTCACAGAATGTATGAGTGTTATGATCGATTGGGACAACAAGAACCTCAAGGGGGGAATCACAGAGGTTTTCCACAACAACGCTTCGGTAATGGTCGGAGTGGCAATGACACGGGAAATGGAAATCAAAACGGTGTTTGTTTTGGTAGAAACCCTGGGGGTGTCTCAAACCTTAGGTTTTAAAGAAATCATTTCGGAATTCAGCAACCTCAAGGGAATGCTAGGAATGATAACCTTCTTGGACAAGAGGTAGTCAAGAAGGCGCTACCCCAGTCTTTCAAAATAATGGCAGACTATCAGCAGTTAACGCTAGGGAAGCAGCACAAGTGTCCGATGTGGTCACAGGTACTTTTTGCATCAATTCAAAGTCTGTTAAAGTTCTTTTTGATTCTGGTGCATCGTACTCGTTTATTTCTAAGTCTAGAATTAAAGACTTAGGATTGGAAAATCCCGAGAAAACATCTTTCTCAGTCGCTATCCCTTCCGGAGAGACCTTTCATTGTAGTATATTATTTCGTGGGGTGTCGGTCAATATAAGAAAGACAAAATTCTCGAGTGATTTGTTTCTTTGGAAATGGAAGGTCTAGATGTAATCCTTGGGATGGATTGGTTGGGTAGATATAAGGCAGTAATAGATTGTGAGGGGCAATCTGTAACGCTAAGCGGACCCCGAGGAGAGAAAGTTAAATATAGAAAGCTTCCCAAGGACCCAAGGTAAAAATCTTATTGTCATTAAAGGTCAGGAAGTTAATCAAGCAAGGGCAACCGTGGTTTCTGTGTAGTATAAGTAAGGTGAAGGAGCGGGAGGTGCGACTTGAGAACATTCCGGTGGTCTGTGATTTTAAGGATGTTTTTCCAGAAGAACTTCCTGGTATGCCGCCAAGAAGGGACGTGGACTTTTCGATTGACTTAATCCCTGGGACAGGGCCAATTTCAAAAGCTCCTTACCAAATGGCCCAAAGGGAGATGGAAGAATTGAAAGTCCAATTGGAGGAGTTGTTGGAGAAGGGTTATATAAGACCCAGTGTGTCGCCCTAGGGAGCTCCGGTGTTGTTTGTAAGGAAAAAGGACGGAACGATGCGTCTCTGCATTGATTACAGAGAACTTAATAAGGTCACTGTTAAGAATAAGTACCCATTACCACGGATCGATGATCTTTTTGATCAGTTACAAGGGGCAGGAGTCTTTTCCAAGATTGATCTGCGGTCAGGGTATCATCAGTTACGTATTAAGGAGGAGGATATTAGTAAATCAGCTTTTAGAACCAGATATGGACACTTTGAATTCACCGTGATGCCTTTTGGGTTGGCCAACGCACCGGCGGCGTTTATGGGATTGATGAATCGGGTTTTCAACGCGTATCTCGATAAATGTGTGGTGGTGTTCATTGATGATATCTTGGTGTATTCTAAGAGCCCAGAAGAACATCGAGAACATTTAAGGATAGTCTTGCAGATTCTGCGAGAGAATCGGTTGTATACTAAGTTTTCGAAGTGTGAATTTTGGTTAGAGCAAGTGGCTTTTCTAGGTCACATTGTTTCTAAGGAAGGAATTTCCGTTGATCCAGCAAAAGTAGCAGCTGTTCGGGACTGGTCTACACCCCGAAATGTTACGGATATTCGAAGTTTCTTAGGTTTGGCAGGGTATTATCGTCGTTTTGTGAAGGATTTTTTCTCGTGTTGCTCGTCCGCTAACATCCTTGATGAAGAAGGAGAAGAAGTTCGAATGGACCGAGGAGTGTGAGAAGGCATTTCAGTTGTTGAAGGAGAAATTAACTACAGCTCCAGTGTTGACCTTACCTGATCCATCTTTGGAATATTCCGTCTACAGTGATGCTTCCAAACATGGATTAGGTTGTGTTTTAATGCAAGATAGGAAAGTAGTGGTGTATGCTTCGCGTCAGCTGAAGACTCATGAGGTGAATTATCTAACACATGACTTGGAATTAGCTGCTGTGGTTTTTGCATTAAAAATCTGGCGTTATTATCTCTATGGTGTCAAATGCAAAATCTTCACGGACCATAAAAGTTTGCAATTTTTGTTCACTCAATCCGAGTTGAATTTGCGCCAATGACGTTGGTTAGAACTTATCAGTGATTATGACTTGGAGATTGCTTATCATGAAGGCCGTGCGAATGTGGTCGCTGATGCTTTGAGCAGAAAATCGAGGTACTCAGTCTCAGCATTAATAACCTCTGAGGAATTGTGTAAGGTGTTTGAGAGAATGAGCTTAGAGATAATCCAAGAAGGGGAGTTGGAATCCAAGTTGTGTGCATTGTCCATTAAACCTACATTTTTCGAAGAGATTATGGCTAAGCAACTAGAAGACCCCAAGTTCATTAAACTTCGGGAGCAGATCAGTGAAGGGAGAGCTGGCAGTTTTACAATTCATGAGGATGGTAGTCTTCGTTTTAAAGGACGGTGTGTGTACTGGATGGGTGTGACTCTTTGAAGGAAAAATTATTGAACGAAGCTCATAATTCTAGATACTCAGTTCATCCTGGTGGAGACAAGATATATCAAGATTTAAAATGCATTTTTTGGTGGTCGGGTATGAAAAAGAATACTGCAGAATTTGTTGCTAAGTGCTTAATGTGTCAAAAGGTCAAGAGTGAGCATAAGAGACCTGCTGGATTATTACAACCTCTTGAAATTCCGGTATGGAAGTGGGACGACATTTCCATGGACTTTGTGTTGGGTTTGCCTCGAACAAGAGCCGGTAATGATACTCTTTGGGTTATCGTGGACAGACTTACTAAGTCGGCAAGGTTTATTCCAATGAATTGTAAGTGGGATATGGAACAACTTGCTTGTGTTTATACTAAGTACGTGATTCGCTATCATGGAATACCTCGTACTATTGTTTCTGATCGGGATACTCAATATTTGTCACATTTCTGGAAATCACTACAACAAGCGTTGGGGACCACCATTCTTCATAGTACGTCCTTCCACCCAATGACCGATGGTCAGACGGAACGCGTCAATCAAATACTGGAGGACATGTTGAGAGCGATAGCCATGGAATGGCAAGGTTCATGGGATGAACATTTGGATCTGGTAGAGTTCTCTTCTTATAATAGTTACCAAGCTACGATTCAAATGGCTACGTTTGAAGCACTTTATGGTCGTAAGTGCCATAGTCCTGTATGCTGGGATGATTTTACTGAATCTGTCACCTTAGGACCTGATATGCTTGTTCAAATGACTGAACAAGTAAAGTTAATTCGTTAGAAAATGAAAGCAGCCCAAGATAGACAAAAATCGTACGCCGATCTCCGACGTCTGCCTGATGAATTTGAAGCGGGTGACAAGGTTCTACTTCGTGTGTCTCCAATGAAAGGAGTAGTTCACTTTGGTGCTCGTAGAAAGTTAAGCCCACGTTTCATAGGTCCTTATGACATTGTGGAGAAAGTAGGGAAGTTAGCCTATCGGTTAGCATTGCCTAATGCTCTAGGTAAGGTGCACGACGTTTTTCACATTTCTCAGTTGAAGCGTTACGTCGCAGCCTCTTCTCATGTATTAGATCCAGAGCCGTTAGAACTTGATGAGAGCCTAACCTATAAGGAACAGCCTGTCCGGATATTGGATAAGAAGGTCCGTAGTACTCGTCGGAGGGATATCACCATGGTTAAAGTATTATGGTCCAATCACAGCTCACAAGAGGCAACATGGGAGACGGAAGACTCCATGCGAGAGCAGTATCCTCACTTTTTCTCTCGGGTTAGTAAGTTACGGGGACGTAACTTTGTTAAGGGGGTAGAAGGCGATAGGATTTTCGCGCGATTTATGTTTTGGGTTGCTTTGTGTATGTGTGTATAGTGATTAAGTTCGTTTTACTTGTTTTGTGGTTATGTGTTATGATAAGTGTGGTTTTGGGGTCAAAACCTTTTTAAGGGGGGTAGTCTGTAACACCCCGATATTTTCTCGATATTTTCTTCCATATATATTTTATAATTCACTAGTAATATTATTTCTATATTTATTTTTTATTTATTATTGGGCTTGGTCATGAGATTTGCAATCCTTTTTGGCAATTAGAATTATTTGGGCCCAAACTTTTCCTTAGCCCATCTTTTATTTTCAAAAAAAAAAAAAAGAAAATAAGAGGGACTCTTGGTGGAGCTTGTAACTCCCTTAGGGTAATGAAGGATCAAGGCATTAATCCCATATAATTAACCCTTCTTAATTCCTTAATCATTTTCATTTTGACATCCTTTCATTTCTAAAGTTTCCAAGGACAAAAAAAACATATCCTTTCAAAATTCCTCCTAATCCACATTCCTAACTCTATTACACTTGATCATTAGGTGTTTTCCTTTACAATTGTAAGTGTAATTTTTAATCTATATTGATTCTTAAGTTTTAATATAAAATTCTATGATTATTATATGTTTTATCTTATAATTCATGTTTAATTTAAGAATTTAAAATTTCATGTATGATTTTGGGATGTATTTTTCTATCTAAATTGATGAAGAATGTTTCTTTTTAGAGTTTTTAGATATGCATATATGTGAAGAATATGATTGGTTTGTGTGATGGGTAATTTTGAAATTTATATATAAAAATGAATGTTCATGTAAAAAAAATGTGTGTGGTTAAAGAAATTATTGTTGAACAATGAATTTAATCTCAAAGATGGTTCATAAGAATTATATAAATTTGGTCATTGATATTTAATAGGCAATGTACCATTTGGAATTCATTTGTTGATGAAATTTTGGTGAATCCCGTAGGGTTATAAAAATGTTTAAAAAAATCTGTTTTTGGGACACTTTTTGGCTTGAAAATAGGTTAAAAATAATTAGAGTACATTATGAATTATGAAAATTGGTACCCGGGGGTTTTGACGCCTTCCGGACGCAACGGTGAAGTCGGATTTGCAGTTTGACAGTTTTAAATTGCGTTTCTGGACAGATTATGTATGCTGTCCTGTTTTGTGCGTTTACCATGTTTTAGTATGTGACAGTGGCGGACCCAGGAATTTCAATTTGGGGGGGCAAAATCCGAACGTCACGTCGTTCGAATAATTTGATCGTCGTCCGAATAATTTTTTTTTTAAAGAAAAATAGAAAAATACAAGAAAAATAGAAAATTACAATTTACAATATCAAATCCGATGTTAAAAGTTTTACAATCCAAAATATTAAAAAAAAAATACAAGCGTTCAAATGAAAATTACAAATTCATCTTTCGAGTTTTCATATTTTTAAAGCGATCAATAATCTTTTCATCAGAAACTTGTAGAAACACTTCCTTCTCAATGTAAGTAACCAAACAATCATTCACTAGTTGATCACCCATGCTATTTCTCAACTTATTTTTGACAAACGTCATTGCGGAAAACACTCTTTCTACACTTGCCGTAGCAACAGGAAGAATCAACATCAACTTGATTAGCAAATGTATAAGAGGAAAAGTCTCATGTCTCCTTGTTTTAACAAGCATCATGGAAAGAGAATTGATATCTTGCAAATCATGAAATCTTTCATCATTTTGCATAGAATTCAAGAAGACATCAAGTTGAAGATCAAGAGCCGTTAAATCAAAAATGAAAACTCTTCGGGATATAAAGAAGCAAGTTTAAGTATCCTCTCTTTATCAAAAGATGAAAAGTTACCTCTAGGACTCAGGGAAGCCATGCATGTAAGTAACTCCATGTTCTTCTCATTAAAACGGTTATCAATCTCTTGAAGATGCAAATCAATTACTTCCAAAAAGATTGCAACCCGAAAATGATGTAGATTTGTTGCTTGTTTAGCAAAACGTCTTGATCTTCCTTGAGGTACATATTGAGCATCCATAGATGGAACATCAATCTCGTGTTTAGTACAAAATAAAATGACTTTGTCTAAGAGACTATCCCATCCTTGATCCCTCATCTTTTGCAACACATTCGTTGTACTTTTAACAAGGCTAATGGCATTCACAATATCTTGTTCCTTTCTTTGTAAAGCAACACATAAATCATTAGTGTAGCCAAAAATAGTCAACATGAAATGAGCCATAAAAATAAAATCAAAGGACTCCAAAAATCCTAAAACAACTTGAGCTTTGAGCTTATCATCCGGAGAGCCATTTTCTCCAATCTCCTCAAGCACTTTAACAATTGAAGGAAACAAGTTGATGATACTTATTAGACACTTGTAATGAGATCCCCAACGTGTATCTCCCGGCCTACTCAAACCACGTTCTTGATTCAAACCCGATCCACTTTCAATTTCCCCCACTTCCAAAGCTTGAGCCACTACTTGAGCTTGGTTTTTTCGAATAAGGTCTCTTCTCTTACAAGAAGCTCCCACCACATTTAACAAGTTTGCAAGTACGTCAAAAAGCCAAGTACAATTAACATTCTTTTTAGCAACCGCAACTAGAGTTAGTTGAAGTTGATGAGCAAAACAATGAATGTAATAGGCTCTTGGAGTATCATTCATAATCAAAGTCTTGAGGCCATTGATTTCACCCCTCATGTTACTTGCCCCATCATACCCTTGACCTCTTATCATGGAAGGACTCAATGAATGTTCCATAAGCAAGGACATAATGGCATTTTTAAGAGACAAAGCGGTAGTATCACCCACATGTAGAATGCCTAAAAAGCGTTCCACTACCGATCCATTTTCTCTATTAACAAACCGCAAAACAAGAGCTAGTTGTTCTTTTTGAGACACATCACTTGATTCATCGGCCAAAATAGAAAAGTAACCATCACCAACCTCTTCTATTATGCGCTTAGTAGTCTCTTTTGCACAACAAGTGATAATGTCTTTTTGAATTTTGGGAGATGTTAATTGACAATTTTTGGGTGCATTTTGGAAAGTATATTTTCCTATTTCCTCAACCTTCCCCCCCAACCACTTCAAAAGCTCAAGAAAGTTACCTCTACTATATGACTCCTCACTTTCATCATGTCCCCGGAATGCCAAACCTTGGCCCAAAAGAAATCTCAAACAAGTTAAGGATGCATTCAAACGAATATGATATTCGTTCATTTGAACCTCACTCGCATTATCAAATACAAATTCAATTGATGTCTTCTTTGCATCTCTTAGATTCACATATTTCTCATAAGCAATATTATGAGCACTTTTAATTCCTCCAACATGCTTCTCAAGCCTATCAGGTTTACTCCACGCTCTAAACCCTCCGACAACAAATGCATCACCCCCCTTGTTAATTTCAACATCCCTCTTGAACAAATAACAAACAAAACAAAATGCGGCATCCATTTCAACACTATATTCAAGCCAATCCCATTTTTTGAACCAATTCAAACTAAAACGGCGTAACCTACCGGAGATATCTCTTTGAGGGAAATCATGTGTTTTTGGTTGGCAAGGTTTTTTGAGAATATATGCTCTCCTAACCGGATTTCTTTCATTAGGGGGATAATCCATTATGTTTTTCCTCAATCCCGGGCCATGAGGAAGAAGTTCAACATCATACACCCATTCATCATCCAATGGTTCATCACAACTACTTGAACCACCTACTTCCATATTAACATCTTCACTTGGAGGGGAACTTAAAGGAGGACTTAGAGGGGAACTTAAAGGAGAAGATTCATTGCCTTCGTTAGATGTTTGTTGGGATTTCATTCTTTTAAACAATAATTCACGAAGATCGGGTTGTCTTCCCTTTACTTTTGACTTTTTCGAACAAGGTGAACTTGAATTACTTGACATTTCCTAATTAAATTAAAAATATGACTCATAATTCAATAATCTCACTTACCAAATGCAATAATCTCATAATTCCAATGCAAAAATCAGTTTATAAACCCACATCAAATTTTATAATTCCAATGCAATAATCTCACTTACCAAAAATCAGTTCATAATTCAATAATCTCACTACCCATTGCAAAAAACGTCATAGTTTTGTTGAAAAAACAACAAATTATGTTGCAATTCACCCAAAACAATCCAAATTTAGAATTTTCATAAGAGAATAATCAACAAAAGAATAAGATAATTAACAAAATTAATAAAATTAAGTTAAGAGAAACTGCGTACCTTCAATGGCAACTCGGGAGGACGACGGGACTGTACTTAAAGTCTTAAACAGAGGGTTAGAGCCGGCGACCGGCGTCGTCACTCGTCAGGAAGGAGAAGAGCAGGAAGAGCCGAAGAGGATTGAGGAAAGATTGACAGTCGAACACTCAGACGAAGACGAAGACGAAGCGAAGACGAAGATTGAGGAAGAGGAAGGCAGGAAATTTAGGGTTTGTTCGTGTCGAAGGCAGGAAGAGGAAGACGAAGATTGAGGAAGAGGAAGACCAAGTCACCATTGACGAAGCTCAGACCGTCAGACGAAGATTGACAGTCAGACAAAGACGAAGAGTCGAAGACGAACTGACGAAGCGAAGACCAAGCGGCAAGCGGGCAAGCGATGAAGCGAAGACGAAGAGGAAGGCAGGAAATTTAGGGTTTGTTTCTGGGTTTCTCTTTCTTCCGCCTACAAACGCTTCTTTTCAATTTTTTTAAAATTTTTTTTTTTAAAAAAACCGGATTTAATTTTTTAAGATTGGGGGGTCCACTGCCCCCCCTTGCACTCCTCTGGGTCCGCCACTGGTATGTGATGGATGTTCATGATGTGTGTGGTATTCTAGGTGTGGTTGTAATTGTATGTGTGTGTTATGGTTGATTTGAGGAAAGTGTGTATGTGTGCTTATTTGCCGAATACGATTGAACCTTGTTGAAAGTCGATTCGTGACCGGGAATTGAATAGGACGCTTGAGAGTTGGTTATCTTGCTTAAGGTATGTACACGCAGCGAAATTCGCATTTGGTCCGATGTATCATATAATAATGAAAAGTAAAGTATGGATATATAGTATGAATATTGTTATCTTTCCGAATAAATAATTTTGATACATTGTTTTGATAAGCAGATGTAGTATGACCTCACTAACCTTAAAGTGGACGTAGTATGACGTCAATTGGTGGAAATGAATTACTCGCGGTATATGGGGGCATTATGAGCCACCGCGGGGGTATGCATACTTAACCATAGGCACTGAAGTAAGGCGAGTGTCTATGGTAGAGACTTGCTTAGGGGTTAGCTTCCCCTAATGTAATGTCTCACTTATGGAGATTGGAGTTGTACCGGCAGTATGGCTGGATAGTACAGCAGTATGGCTGACTAACCTTTACATGAAATTGATTATTCTTAGTTAGCGTGATCGAAGCGTATTTTCTGAAATCGACAACTATTAAATCTTTCTCTTGTTGTATTTAATCAATTGGTATGCGACGTTTGCTGACGTGTACTTTTGGTCTTAACGACCCTGCGATGATGTTGTTTCCTTTCTGGGCAATGACTAGCAGTAAGTTAAGTTGCAGGTCTAGGGAGTGAGGATTGTCCCTTGGAGAAATAAATCGTTAAGGATACAAAAGTCTTGATAAGAACTTCTAATAAAGTTTAAAAAAAATATTTGGTTTTATGAGGCGATTTCGTTCTCAAGTTGTAATAAGTAGATTTAATTTTTTCGTTCTTGTCCGCTGCTAAGAATTTCTTATATCTAGTAGTTTATAATAACACTAATAGAACTCGATCCGCAAGCTTTCCTTGATTTCAAATCCGTTTTATAACTGCCTTCTAACATCCTGGTTTTACTCGGACTATATTTACCTTTCTTTAAAAATGTCGTCTTCTCTTTTCAAACGATCCGAGTTATTCCGAGATGTTACATTAACATTTTAAAAAACAAACTTAGCTCAATTAGAGGTTCCCAAACAGGTACAGGGAGCAAGTCTAGTAAAGAAATTGGAATTAAGCATTGCATGAAAACGTAACAATCCTGGCTTTTGATCCCAAATATAGAATGTTTGGTCATGTAAATGTTCCCTGCCGGGTCGGAAACATAACCATCTAGAAACTTCAAAGTCTTGAGCTACTCAAGCAGAGCATAAGTTCGTCTATCATCTAGGGTATATGATGCCATTGGAATTTCATTCCCCACTGGATGCAACGCACTTCGAATGCCAAGGTCTTGCTACTCTCTACGTGCACCAATATGATCCTTGGTTCCCATTTTAACACGCACCACTATATTAAATATATTATTGAAAAAGTTTATTTCAATCGGCATCAAATCAAGACAATGTCTGATCATAGTTGTTTCACAATACGGTAAGTCTCAATACACACTTCTCTTTTACCATTCTCTAATCCACATACGATAATAGTCGTTATATTTGCGTGCACCATTCTCATACACTTTCTTCATCGCATACATGTTAAGATCCTCAAGTAACTCAAAGCCGGTGCAAGTATGTGGGGCATGATCCTCCTCCTAAAACCTTGCCATGGAATTAACCCTGTCCCTTCTGAATGGATGACAGTTAGGCAAAAATACTAATGACAGTCAAACCAACACATTTTCCTACTATTTCTCAGATAAAAAGCCTTTAAATAGGACATGTAACGAGGACAAGCATTTTTACCTTGATTACTCCATCTAGATAACATCGAATATGTCGAAAAGTTATTAACTGTCCACGTCAATGACGCTCTAAGAAAAAATTTATGCCGTGTGGACACATCATAGGTCAAGACGCCATCGCTCTATAACATCTTAAGTTCTTCAATCAAAGGTTGCAGGTAAATGTTCATGTTCTACATGTTAGGCCATGGCACAATTAATGTAAAGAACATGTACAATGTCTTCATGGACATCCACGAAAGGAGGTTATTAGGTGTCAGGATCACTGGCCACGATGAATACTGCCTTGTCGACCTTCCTAAAAGGTTGAATCCGTCTTTACACAAACTGATCCTCACATATCTCATCTCAAAGACAAAAATGTGTTGCATTAAAATTTAACCATGCCTCTGAGTATAATGGGCGACACATTTCCCCCTCTTCTATGTGGTGCTCAACCTGCCATCTCATTTCAACAACAATAATTTGAGAGGCATACAACCATTGTAATCATGGACCTATGGGAAGATATATAAATTGTTTCCTCGGAATGCGTCTATTTCCAACATCATCTTTAACCCACCTTGTTGTCGAACATGTTCGGTAGTGTCTAGCATTTGGAGTACGACCCTAGTAGATCATACACCCATTAATGAACAATCAATCCTATATGATGGCAACCCAAGCCTCGCTATTTGCTTCTTTGTGTCGTAAAAACTAGTTGTCATCGAGTTTAGGTTGGGGTAAAGCCTCCTGCATCATAGTGCACATATTGTCATACACCTCTCTAAACAATTATGATATGTCTTTAGATTCGTCATTCTCCCTATAATCGACATTTGAGAATAATTTTTACACCTAGAATACATCAAATTGTTTGCAACAATTAGTATGTTAAAAATTATTTGGCCTTAGGATTCAGATATTCAGGTATTAACACTATAGGCAAATGTTCCTCCATGTTACCGAAATAATTTTATGGAAAAAAGTTTTCGTACATGTCTGGAAATCTATTTGTAGTAGCATCATGAACCATACGCACGTAATTATTTTCCTTTGCGTTATGTGTGGGAGAAGTAATATGTACTTCTTTTAGGACAAACGCAAAATTGGCGCTCCTACTTTCACCAGCGACGGTATCCTAATAATATATACCTCCAATCGTAGAAATCTTCCACGAATCCTTTTAGTAACAAAATAACAAATGATCCCTCACATCATTTGTTTTTTATAAACAATATTTTCGCACTTCGCACAAGGACATCTAATTTTCGTTGAACGACTTTTTGAAATTGTAAATTTTATAACCTCCTTATGAATTCTTTATTAAATGCCATGTCGTCAAATTCTCTTTGGTACATATAATTTTTATTATACAAATAACTACTTCCATCATCCGTCATTGCGTAAACCTATATTAAATTTTAAAACACAATCGAATATATATACAAAAATTATTATTGAAAACATAACACATACAGAACTACAAATTTACATATAAAAATCAAAAATATAACATCATTAATAATGATACATAAATAAAAACAAATAATAAAAAAATATAAAATTATACTATGCAAATACCTTAAACAAAAAAAATTTCATATATATATATATAATAATCATACATAATTAAACTAAATAAATAAATACAATACCAATAAAATTAGAAAGTTTACGAGATTTTTCTTCTACAAAAAAATACTACTTTTTGAAATAAATTTTCATAAAATACTAGAATGAAAGAAAGCATTTGTGCTTATGAACTAAAAACATTCATCTCTATTTATAAACAAAAATTCCTGCATTTAATATTGTAGCGACAAAATTGGCAATATATACAACATTTCTAAAATTGAATTTATTTTTCCCGCGCATGGTAGTTGGCGACTAAAATAGATACATAAATATTTTAGTGACAAAATTAGTGACAAAGATGTTTTGTCGCGGACAAAGATTTTTGTCAGCATTAATGTTGCTAAACTTTATTCCTCAGAAATTGGTTTTCTCTTCAAATTGAATTATTTTTGTAGTGATAGTGAAAGAGTACTATGTTATAATAAGAATATTTTTAAAATTACCTTTTCTTATAACCTAGTGACCTTTAAATTTTAAGCTTTTTAAAATCTATATTTACCTTAGATTTTTTAATGTTATTGAAATCATGGATGTTGAATGATTCTTATATTAGTATATTAAGATTATAGTACATAAAAAGGAAAAAATTCTAAATATAAAACTCCGTTACATTAGAATATGTCTGAGTACATCAATTGGATTACAAAATATAATTTGATGTTCTATTATATATAAGAAATCCTATTATTAATAATTCATAATCTAAAATCATTGGAGTTGAAATTACATCAAATATATGACTCCAAGATGATTGTTATCTATGCATAAATAGTAATATGATGATATATTAGCCTCAAAATGATGAGATTCTCCTTATTAGCATATCCAGAATACAAATATTGAGCATGCAGGTTGATTAGTGACCAGCACCACCGCTGCTTGGTCCAGCAGCTAAACTCTGAATCCAAAACAACAGCTTCTTCTTCATGCTTCCATGTACATGTGAGTGATTCAGTGCTGAACCATCCTTCAGCGGCCTTGCCTCGCCAACTGAATAAAGCATGCAGGACAGTACAAGAACTGCCACAATCATAATTTTAATTTGCCGAACTTCCATTAGATTCTTTTTTTTTTTCTGAATGTTATTAATTATGCAATGCTAGGTTGATTATTGAGGAATATTTTTAAACTTATGAGTTTTAAAGTGAGCGTAGATGCCTATATATAAAGTGCAGATTTGCATTGTTGTGCTTTCTTTGAATGTACGAAGTTTCTTGCCAGCTGCTTCGGTTCAATGCAGCATTGTTAGTTGTTGAATTCAGCGCTTCTTCTTGTTTATTCAGGGGGAGTTTTGATATAGTAGTACATGGACAACAGTTTATAATATATGGAGGAAACAACTCCAAATTTTATCAACATTTTTGTATAAATAACGTTTTTATTTTTTAGTTTGTATATATAAGGGACTTTTTGTATAAAGGAGTGTTTGGTGATTAGTTGTTGGTTGATAGCTTTTTTAGTTGTCTTGTTTGATCAACTGAAAATGCTGGTTGTTTTTATTGGCTTTTAAGCTAGGCGAAAAAGCCAACTATTTATAGAGATGTTTGATTAATTTTTGTATTGTTCTTAGTTTTATTAGAAAAAGTGGGTCAATAAGCTAAAAGTCAACCAAAACAGCTAACTGAAGTAGCTTTTTTATTTTGGCTGAAAAGTCATTCAGCCAGCTTAAAAGTCATTTATCAAATACTTTTTTTGATTATTTGACCAACTAACAAGCTAAAAGCCAAAAATCATGCAAAAAGTTATTCACCAAATACCCAAACACTTTTGCATCGTTGTTCTTATATATGAGTGACCTTTTATCCTACCTTGTGCATCGTTTTTCTTATATATGAGTGACCTTTTATCCTACCTTGTGAAAAACACCAATACGAGTATATGACATACTATCAATCACATTTAAAAAGTACAATGTCAAAAATAATTTTATACTATGTTTGGGAACCATGATTTCATTTGGAAATTTGAAATTGACTCAAATTTATTATTTGACAAATCATCCAAATTCACTACCAAATTTTGTCATTTTCAATTTATTCATTTATGATTTCATAATTCAAATCTATAATTTAAAATGAATTACTTGTTTGCAAATACTATATTATTCATTTCTGCTACCAAATTTTAGCTAATAATTTATATGCATTCAATAACACAAAATTAAAATAAAATTATCCGTAAGTATTAAATTTTGTTTTGATAAGCAGGTTGAAGCCAAAATTTTGAATTAAAGAGAGTCAAATAATCAATGTACTATAAGCAAATTTTTACTATATATAAATTAGTTATACTATAAAAATTTTTAAATTATTCAGACTAAATTAAACTTAAATTATAGCAAAAATTATATCAAAAATAGAGTTGAAGCTTTCTTATATAACTATCCATTTTGAAAAATCTAAGTGTTTTTGACTTTAATTATAATTAGCCTATGTTTCTGAATGATCGATTTAAGATTTTATGTGATAACTTTTATGGTTGTAAGTGATTATTCTAATACTATAAAAATTGATTACTTTATAACTGTAAGTGATCACATTAAGGTTATATGTAATCACTTAAAAAAAATAAGTGTACATTAAACTAGCATAATAGAAATGATCGCATCGTTAAACATTTTAGAATTCGTGTAAGTGTAAATATTGAAGTGGAACAGCACAAGTGAAGCACAATCGTTTGATATTCTATCAAAAAATTACTTCTTCTCTTGCAAATGAAGATTTATGTATTTTAGCCGTTAGTCGCGCAGTTCACTCGGCTATCGAATGATCCTTGTCTTGCCTGTCAGATTAATGAAAATAACTCTATGAATTTAATTAACGTAATGCCGGCAAACATAATAATTAACATATAAGATGAACAACATACTGCTGTTCTGAACGCATTTGTAAAATTCTCTTGCACAAACGCTTCAATCCTTTGACTTGACCAATTCGATTGATGTCTTTGAATTGAAGTTTTGAACTCAGATACGAATACATCGACCTCTGGACAGTTCACTAGCACGTATCTATGTGCAATCTCGTAATCTCTTTCATCCAAAACATACGCTTTTCCTTTTCCATGAAACCTTATTGGATGACTGAAGATTGTGAATACACCAGTGACAATATTGTTGTAACTTCCATCATCATTCCTAGGAAGGTCTCTGACCCTGCATCGCACATGTGGCTCAAAATAATGGGAAACCAAATGTGATGCTTCCTCGGTTAAATATGCGTTGCATATCGACGCTTCAACATGAGCTTTATTTTACATTCATCCATGCAGTAAGGGAAAGCATATCGGCCCGCAGTACTCCACCCGGACAACATCGAATAAGCCGGAAAGTCATTGATCGTCTACATTAAAGCTGCTCGCAATTGGAAATTCTCCTTTCTTCACACATCAAATGTACAAATACCCTCCTTCCACAACATATTCAGCTCTTGTATTAGTGGTTGAAGATATAAGTCAATGTTGTGCTTTGGATTACTCGGCCCAGGGACAATCACGGTCAAGAACATATACGGCTTCTTCATGTACATCCATGGCGGAAGATTGTATGGTGTGACAATGACAGGCCACGATGAATACTGTTGACCCGAACTTCCAAAGGGGTTAAAACCATCTGTACACAGAACAAGCCGCACGTTTCGAGTCTCCAATGCAAAGTCTGGATGCATGTCATTAAATGTCAACCACGCTTTAGCATCGGACGGATGTATCATCTCTCTATCCTTGGTGCGGTGCTCTGCATGCCACCTCATATGCCTAGCTGTTGCCTCTGAAGCATACAATCTTTGTAATCTGGGGCCCAAAGGGAAATAATGAAATTGTTTTCGCGAAACCTTATCACCCTTACTGTTTCTTCTCCATCTAGAAGTTTCACAAATATAACAGCAAGTTGCATTCGCATTATTCCCCCAATATATCAAACATTCGTTAGGACAACAATCTATCTTCTCAACGGGTAATCCAAGGGCAGCTATTTGTTTTTTCGTTTCGTAGAAGTTGTTTACCATTGTATTTTCTTCTAGTAACACTTCATTCACAATACCACAAATATCGTCGTAACACCTCTCAGTGAGACGATGGTCTGTCTTGAGGTTTGTAAGTCGACCAATAATAGACATCTTGGTGTCATTTTTACAACCTTCATATAAAGGACTATTTACAGAATTTAACATTTCAAAGAACTGTTGACACTGTGGGTTTGGATATTCGTCAACGTGTACCGGGTGGTTCATTATCTACTGACGCTACATTATACTGTGAGGGAAGAAAGTGATGGCAATTGTCTGGAAACACACTAGCTACTGCATCATGCACCATCTGTGAATATGAATTTGGATTGTTTGATGATTGCTCTCCGACTTCCGCTACAACATCAGATGTTGTTCCTATCTCTGTGTTCTGATGATATTCCCACTCATAATAATTTTCAACAAACCCCCTTCTTATTAGATGTTCTCTTATTTCATCTGGTTGCTTATAACAACAATTTTTACACTTTTTACAAGGACATCTAATCTCAGAACTCATGCATTGTGTACGATCAAATTCTAAAAACTCTTCCAACCCTCTCATAAATCTTAAACTAAACTTTCCATTTTTTTGTCGGTTGTACATCCAATTTCTTTTTTGCCTAGAACTCTATTTTAACACCTAAATATAATATAATAACATAATTATTCAACTGATCAATAAAGTAAGTTAATGACAATAACAATATATGATAATAATAATATAATTATTCTAATAAAAATTATTAAAGCAAACTAATGTCAATAAAATTAAAATATAAAAAAATAAAATATATAAAAACCTCAAGTAAATAACAATAGAAATTAAATAATAAAATTAAATCAAGTAAATATAAAAGTCAAGTAAATAACAAAGGAAATAAAATATGTACTAATTAAATAATAAAATTAAATCAAATTAATGACAATGGAAACTAAATATAAATAATAAAAATAAATAAAAATAATTCATATAAAGAGAAAAAACAAAAAACTCACTTTTGCATCGTTGTTCTTATATATGAGTGACCTTTTATCCTACCTTGTGAAAAACACCAATACGAGTATATGACATACTATCAATCATATTTAAAAAGTACAATGTCAAAAATAATTTTATGCCATGTTTAGGAACTATGATTTCATTTGAAAATTTAAAATTGACTCAAATTTATTATTTGGCAAATCATACAAATTCACTACCAAACCTTGTCATTCTTAATTTCTTCATTTATGATTTCATAATTCAAATCCATAATTTAAAATAAAATAATTGTTCCAAACACTATATTATTCATTTCTGCTACCAAATTTTAGCTAATAATTTATATGCATTCAATAACAGAAAATTAAAATAAAATTATAAGGAAATATGCCTAGTGCCCGTAAGTATTAAATTTTGTTTTGATAAGCAGGTTGAAGCCAAAATTTTGAATTAAAGAGAGTCAAATAATTAATTTACTATAAGCAAATTTTTACTATAGATAAATTAGTTATACTATAAAAATATTTAAATTATTCAGACTGAATTGAACTTAAATTATAGCAAAAATTATATCAAAAAAAGAGTTGAAGCTTCTTTATATAACTATCCATTTTGAAAAATCTAAGTGTTTTTGACTTTAAATATAATTAGCCTATGTTTATGAATGATCGATTTAAGATTTTATGTGATAGCATTTATGGTTGTAAGTGATTATTCTAATACTATAAAAATTGATTACTTATAACTGTAAGTGATCACATTAAGGTTATATGTAATCACTTTAAAAAAGTAAGTGTACATTAAACTAGCATAATAGAAATGATCGCATCGTTAAACAATATAGAATTCGTGTAAGTGTAATTATTGAAGTGGAACAGCACAAGTGAAGCACAATCGTTTGATGTTCTATCAAAAAATTACTTCTTCTCTTGCAAATGAAGATTTATGTATTTTAGCCGTTACTCGCAGTTTCGAAAAATAAATCGTTAGAATGCAGCAAGGTGCATGGAGAACAAGTTTAAAAAGCTCAGTTAAATTTGTAGTCTTCTTCGAAAGCTCCAAAGACTATGAATCCATGAAATAATTCGACTATCAATAATTACTAAGATAATTGGCATAAGAATTAAAATATGCATGGTTTTCTAGCTTGTTGAGTAGCAATACTATTGTTCTAGTGAGTCCAATTTGTTTACCTAACACAATATTTATCTGTTTGATTGTTATTAAATAGTGGTAATGGAGATGAATTTGTAGTGTAAATTTTAATGAAATATACCATATCATTCCAATAGTTGAATACTTTGATCATAAAAAATTTTTTTTTTCACAAATTTCCTATACCACTTAATATTACCTCTCTAAATAGTAATGCGAATAAATTTTGTAAACTAAAATAATATATTGAAGTGGAGACAAATATGACCATTAAACATGACAAGAGATTTTCCAATCAAAATTACTGTAACTTTGTATTATTATTCCAACCATTTAATGCTGACAATCTAACAGAACGATAGTTTTGATAAATGGTATCATTGGAAACGACAATTTATGTAGATTGGCTAGTAAATATTTTTTGATATTATTTATTTATTTTCTTCATTGACAAAGCATGATATTTTCAATAATTACACATAAGAATAAGATACTAGATGTTGGTGGTTTATTACGAAGACAAATATATATTTGAAGATGAGAACTCTTTAACTTTGAAAACATAATAAAAAATTTTTTTATGAAGGATAACTCTGAAACTAAGCAACATGTTTAGACATCTAATTAATTTGGATATGAAAAGACAAAATGAAGAAATGAGTCTAACAAGAATAAGAAAGTAACAAATAATTCTTCAAAAGAGACAGTAAATTATTTCCAATTAGCAAGTCAAGCTAGCACGTCATAAAAATGGTTCAGGTAGCTTGAAAAGACTCGAGGCGTGCCGGCAAACTACTCGTTCTAGAAAGATAGGCACGAGGCATAATATAACCAAATATTCATAGTGTGGCCTGATGTCACCTCTTGTTCTCCACGTACACTTGGCCACTACCCTCTTAGAATTTTTTTGGAATATATTATGTAGTAGCAACATACTTTTATAAAACGTTAGTGATAACAAATCTTAAAAAAAACTCTCCACATAATAGCATTGTAATGTTGTACTTTAAACTACAGTAATATTAATGAGCTAGAAACGTTAAATAGGCCGTTAAGTTTTTAAATATCTTATTTACCCTTGTCTTTTTTCCTTAAAGCTATAGTAAATTTTATAGTTAAGATTTGCTACCACTGACGTTTCATAAAAGTATGTTGCTATCATAGAGAATATTCTTATCATATTTCACAACTTAACGGACAATTAGACGTTTTTAGCCCATGGAAATTATCAATAGTACCCCTAAGTTTTTACACTTTATCAATGGTATCCATAAGTATTTTCGATTATCAATTGTACCATCGTGTTATTGAACATCTTACAACCATAACTTTTTTTTAATCATTTCCTTCTAAAATCGTTATTTTTTTCCTTTTTCCTTTTATTTTTTAATTTAAAACATAAAAAACTAAAAAAAAAATTACTTGCCTTTTTCTCACTTCATCATCTTCATCATGTATGATTAATCATGTTCATAGATGTTTATATAGCCAAAGGAAAGTAAGTGTACAAATTTTTATCAGAAATGAAAATGTTAGAGAAAAAAGGGAATGAAAAAATAGATAAGTAGCTACTAAAGATGATGATGAAGATGATTAATCATATATACATGATGAAGATGATGAAGAGAGAAAAGGGGAGTAAATTTTTTTTATGTTTCAAATTGAAAGATAAAGGAAAAAAAAGAAAAAATTAATGGTTTTGGACGGAAAAAAATTAAAAAGGTTACGTTTGTAAAACGTTCAATAACACGAGGGTACCATTGAAAATCGAAAATATTTAGGGGTACTATTGATAAAGTGCAAAAACATAGGTAACCATTGATAATTTCCCTTAATGTTACTGTAGCTTTAAGTATAACATTAGAATGCTATTTTGTAGATTTTTTTTGAAATTTGCTACTATTGACGTTTCTTAAAAATATGTTGCTACCATATAGAATATCCCTTCTTTTATGTGTAGCACTGTGAATTGCGTTACCCATATTCATATTATGTTATGTTTTGTATTTTGCATATTTTATTCCATAATTTGATATCCTTTTATGTTTATTTTAAATATTTTGTACTCGATGTTAAACATATTTTTAATCACCCTGAATTATGAAGGCAAACATTAACTAGAATTAGGTGTTAATCAAGCGGAAGCTTACTTTTGCCAACACAATGAAGGGGTTATTTAAAGGTCAAACCAATATTCAAGTAAAATAATTGAACCAGAACCAAAGCAATATAACGGAAGTTATAATTTTCCAAAATTAAGAAAATTTACAACCAAATCGAAATAAGTCCAAAATTCAAAATAATATCTTTAAAATATTCAAAACCTAAACAACTGAACTAATAGTCTCTCAAATACAATAAAGAGTAATTCAAAAAAAAAAATTACAATAAAGAGATCTAAACAAAAGGGAGTCATACTCCAACTTGAGTTCATCTTCGGCTCACATATCAATTATCCGTCGAGGTACCATTGGGGTTTACTCTAAAAACAAAACAATTAGAAAACATACAAAGCATAGTATTAGCAAAAAGGCTGACTATAAACACTCTAAGGTCCATCAAATAAGTTATTCAAACTTTTTGATTTGAATACATTCATTTTGAAAGATTCTTTTTCATTTGATAAATCATATTATCATTCAAACTCAGTTCAATGGTTTTATAGTTGTTTCGGTAATGAAACGAGGAAGTGCGAGACACTTGGAATACCGCAGATGGAGGCGTTATCGGAAGTAGCAACTCGTGGGAGGAAGCGACCTGAATTCCTGCAACACAACACGTTAGCCTTGTCCGGGGGGTGATCTCCCGGAAAACCCCTCCGACGCTCAAGTCAGAACGTAGATCGGAGATTAAGGAATGACAGATTGTAGAATGAATGCAAGAAGGAAGGTCGGGATTGGGATTGCTAGTGCTAGTGCTAGTGTTTGGGAAGGCTAAGGAAGTACTGTAAGCAAGGATACTAGGAAAGCTATTTCAGATGATCCTCCCTCCTTGATGGTAGCCCCTATTTATAATGGTGAGAAAGGGAAGTTGCAGAAGAAGTGAACTATCATGGGAGTAGTGGGAGTAGTGGGAGGTGGACTGATCACGGGAAGAGTGGGCAGTTATTCATCTTTAAACAAGGAGAGCCATGCATTGTGGGAGAGTGGGGAGTTAGGGTTTTTCAGAGGTAACTGGCCCATGGGCCATTCAAGGAAGATGGAACTTCCAGAAAAAGCCCATTGACCGAAAGTCAAGGTTAACGGAAAAGGTCAAAGGGTATTTCGGTAATATGATGCTAATTATTAAATAAATAAATTAATTAAAAAATAGTACCATGACATTTAGCCCCACGCATGAAGGAGGATGTGAGGAATAGCCCCAGCGATCAGAAACATCTTCCTTTATGCGGAAAAATACGCGTCCGTCGGACTTGGTTTGATGAAGAAACATGATCGTAGAGAATACTCAAAAGCTCATAAGGAGTAATATGGCCACAATCTGGCAGATCTTCGGACGGATTAGGAAAATTTGGCTCGTAAGCTTCGAATCGACAGTTCACACGTCCAATTCCGAGTTATAATGGAGAAGTTATCGACTTTCAAAATAACCGCAAGAGATGCTTTAAAGTAAAGAAAAATGATCAACACCATCAAAACCGCGGCTTCCAGAATGCCGCGGAATGCTTTTGGTTATCCTTTTTATTTATCGGCAGAAGAATAGATACAGGAGTCGGATCCTGATATGTGCCCAACTGATGTTGCGGAAGCCTCAATACTTTGAATATTTTTGGATAAGGAAGCCCCAAAGAGGGTCCGACTTATCGACCACACGGATCTTCCAAGGACCTGGATATCTTCGAACGAGAACACCACCAAGGCAGGTCCGACTTACAGACCCTACGGACTGGATGCTGGTTTGACCTGATCTACCTTCCTTTTCATCAATGCTTCAAGCCGGAGGGTAGAGGGAAAACATGATACCGCGGCATATTTGAGCTGACCCACTAGCTAAAATGAGCCATATGTATGGAAGACACGGCTTGAATATAGATTTTTATTCTCTACTGAGGTACTTAGGGGGTCCGACTTATCGATGTGGCGGGAAATTTAAAACTTGAAGTAATTCCAAGCCACGGATGACACTAAAGGTACGGAAGCATTTATCCCGTACTTAGAATTTTTACCTTAACTGGGACCATTTGGGGGTCCGACTTGTCGACCATGCGGACACCCCAACACGGAATAATTCGCCTTCATTCTGGAGTGTAACTCAGGGTCCGACTTACCGACATTTCGGAATATTATCAATACTGAACCACAAAACATATCCATAACTTTCCTATGACGCGGAAGGGGCATTTAGGTCCGTGTCTTCGATCATACGGATAAAGGCAGATTATACCATACTTAGTTTTTTACGATATGACAGTGTTCCAAGGAGTCCGACTTATCAGTCATACGGACTCTCTGAAATATTTCACCTCATACATACGACGGTTTAGAGCAAAAGTAATGCGGCATGACATTCGCCGTATCCATAAGTCGGGTAGCTGAATGCGTAACTTTTCATACTTGAAACATTTTTTGTCCTTGGAGGTGCAGTCTAGGGTCCGACTTGTCGACTTCCCGTACGTACTCAAATATTGGAAGACTTGGAACAAATTTCCACTCTCCCTCTACTTGGGGGTCCGACTTATCGACCCGACGGTTGCCCAAAAGTTGGTTAACTGGATACTCGGAGAAATTTGATGTTCCCCCCACATTGGGGATCCGACTTATCAATCTCCCGGCTAAAGTTAAGAACTGACATTTCAAAGATTTTTCAATATTTCCTTTCTATTGAGGGTCCGACTTGTAGATCTTACGGAACGTGTTGAACACTTGGAAAAATTCCCAACGATTCCCCTTCATGGGGAGTCCGATTTATCTTTTTCACGACTCTCGTTTGGGATTCACCTTTCCATATATTGTACTTAAGTCCCAAAAGCATTTATTGCTGTTATAAATAAGGTGGTTGGAACAGTTCCCCCTTACTTAATTCTCATTACTTTCTTCAAATTTTTACATTGCTGGAAAGAGAAAGTAGAGAGAGACGCTCTGACAATCTTCATCCTTCCTTCAAACTTCTGACCAATTCTTGAAGATCTTCAAGATATCTGACAGATCTTCATCAAGTTTCTGACAAACTTTCTTCAAAGGTATTCAAACTTTTTCCCAGATCTTCGAATTTCTTCAAGTTAATCTTCAAACTGTTCTTAAATTTCTTCGATTTGTTCTTCAATTTCTTCAAATTACTCTTGAATGTTAGCCTAGGACATTGAATTCGTTTTATGAATTAGTCTCTATTCTTTACAAGTTTCGCCTACTACTTTATGATTCTTGTTAACATGGATGTCGCGGCTACTCAAGAGACCATAGCTAACTCAGACATTAACCCTACTAACTTGCCGGAAACTCCTTTGATAGTACGTAGGCGTCTTAATAAAAAGGGGTTGTTAATGAATGATTCGGACGAAAGTAGTTCGGTGAGAATTACCCCCCATTATGAACCAATAAAAGCCGGGGATGAGTCGTCTGTATACCCTATATACCCTCCGGAGATTATGAAAACTGCTCCTTGGGAAGTGAGCATTGCTTTCTTTCCCAATTACTTGCCGCGAATAAATCCTGACCTGGAAGGGTTATTGTATGTAGATATGGAAAACCTTGAAGGATCAGCCGAGTCTTCTGGAAGGGAAAGCGCAGCGCCAGTTCCTCCTCCATTCTACATTCCAGACGGCGGGCCCCTAAACTACTTCATTGATTTACAGACCAAAAGAGATTTGGATAGTCAACGGGAAGCCATCTCCCGGAAATGGGGTTTGCCGGAGAACATTAATATTATTACACCAGGAAATTACGACATCGTTAAGTTTCCCCCCCCCCTCATTGTATAGCTGCTTACTTTCCTTCTTTCCAACTAGGACTTAGATTCCCTCTTCACCCATTTTTTAGGGAGGTGTTAGAGCTGTTAAACGTTTCGGTGCCCGAGCTATATCCTAACGCTTGGGGGTGTATGGTGGCCTTTTTGATTTTACGCAAAGTTTTGGCCGTGCCACCAACACTGACCGCCTTTAGATATATTTTTAGAGCCCGCCTATGTAATTCTCAATCATACGGCTGCGGCTGGATTACTTTTACGCATCGTCGCGGGCTGAAGATAGTCCAAGACCTCCCTGATAACCAAAAGGGGTATAGGACGAAATTTGCGTATTTGTATAATTCGGGAGGATGGAATATTAAGACCTCCTTCGACATCAAACCCAACCTTTCAGGTTTTAATAATGGAATCCCGCAGTGTTCTTTTAGTGACGCGGTGATCATTGAATATGCGAAGATGGACGTTCAATTGGGAAGGAAACCCATGAACGTCCAACTTAATTGGATACCCGGTCGTCCTGAGTTGGAGAATGAGAACCTCCTCTCAGCATTCGGCATCAGCTTGGCTATCGATCGGAGTAAGAGTTGTCGGATTTCTTCCTTCTCTTTTCTATGGCATGTTTAGCTGTTTCTAACTAATGGTTTTACAGGGATAGCCAAGGAAAATCTTCGAGCAAAAAGTCCAGATCTAATGAAGAAATTCAGTGTTTTGAGACTTGCTCAAGGGGCCATCCAACGGCCCGAGGATAAGCCTCTACCTCTTCCTCCGAAGGTATAACTTCACACATTTTTTCGTTCTGAAAGATTTCTGTTGATCCCTCCTAACCTTTTCTTTTGTAGGACTCGACGACCGTAGATAAGGGTCTTGACGAGGTGCCCGGCGAGGAAGAGGCTCTCCGTCTCCTCGAGGAGAGGAGAAAAGTACACGTTCCCGATTACTCACAAAGGGTAATCCCCTCTAAGAAGAGGGAATCAAAGAAAAAGAAAAGTGGGAAGGGGAGGAAGAGAAAAAGAGACTCCCCTTCCCACGGGGAGAGCGCGGCAAAGAAGGTCTCCCTCGATACCATACATACCGCCGTACCTCTACAGGCGAGGTCGGCGGGAGGGGAGACGTCGACTCCCCCGGCCGAAGCCCCCATCTCCCCGAAAGACAAGGAGACAGTCGGGGAGTCGTCTACGGCCCCAAAGCCGCGGATAGAGGAGGTGTATCGTTGTAGGGAGGTCACACCTTTCCAACCCGATACCCTCTTTAATGAATTGGGGCACAAGGGTATGATTACCCGTTTCAACCGGGCGAGGTCCCATCTGATCAGCCGGAAGGACGTCGATCATCTGGACTCCCTGCCTCCTGTCGACAGGGTTCGTCAACTCCAGGCCTCGGCGGCTGAGGTACAATGTCAGTTTTTCAGTCTGTTCGAATTAGATTGCCGGATGATCTATTTGACCTTGTTATCCTTTGCAGACGTACTTAAGGCTATCGTTTGAATTGAACCTTAGCCGTCAGAGTGCCGCGGACAGAGAAACCCTGGCGGCCCTCGCTTCTCACTGCCAAGAACAAGAGGAGGAGCTGAAGAGGCTGAGGGCGGATCTTGAGGAGCTTCCTTCCTTAAAGGAGAAGCTGGCTAAGTGCGTTGAATTAAAAGAGCGCTTAGTCAGCACAGAAGAATGGCGAGAAAGGGCCAAGAAGCAGCTTGAGGGGACCGTGGCTAACTTGGACACGGCGTCAAATATGTCGGCCACCCTTGGCCATGAGATCGGGCACCTGACTGATGTTCATGCTAAGCTGGTGCGACAAAACCAGTCACTTCTGCGTCAGGTGTCCGATGATTCGGATAAGTTCCAAACCTTGCTGTCCGCGGCAAGAATATACAAGCTTTGATTGGGTAGGAAGTCGCGGATGGTAAGGGATTGGTTGTCCTCGGATGAGCCGGAGGCGTCAAGTTTCTTGGGGGCGCTAACCACGGAAATGGTGGGAGCCGGGTACCATGATAAGTGGTGAAAGATTCCGCCTGGCTGCCGCGGAGTTAGGCGTCGACTTTGATTCCCTCCTTGAAAAGGCCAATGAGAAGGGGAACGAAGCTTTGGCTAACCTAGCTCCGATTTTGGATCGGGAGTCAGCGGTGCTGGTGGACCCCCATTGGGACGCGGAAGAGGCTAGGGAGTGGTCGGAGAGAGTGGACCCTGCTGCTGAAAAGGAGGCCTTACGTCTTGATTTGGACAAACTCTCTCTCTCTCCTCCCTCTGCCTCGGACGTCTCCGGGAACTTGGCGCTTTCTAAGCTGGAGAGATTGTGTTTAAACTTATCCAATCTGCTGATTGATGAGGGCAAAAACCTCCAAGGCTTATCCAGGGACTTATCCGAGATCGGAGTGGAACCGTTCGATGTTGAAGAATTCATAAGCTTCACTCCGAGCCTTGGCGAGGGAGTGGCCGGGTCCTCCCCTCAAGATCCGGAGGGAGATGTAGACGCCTTCTTGGATGATCTCTGATTTTTGTAATATAAATTTTGTAATATTAACTTTTGTAACCTTGAATACAATGAATTTGTACGTTGATCTTGATGCCGTATTGTTTAAATATTTCGAATTTTCTTCTATTGGCCGCGGCTTCTTCCCATCAGCAGACGAGAAATAATTCTTACTTGATGTCACGGCTAAAAGATATTTACTTGGGCAGATTTGACAACTTCGACCTTGGAACCAATTTAAGGGTCCGACTTATCGATGTCACGGCTGGATGACTTTGAGAATTTGCTTAGTCTGACATTGAACTTCAGGACCCTTAACAGAGGGTCCGACTTGTCGACGTTGCGGATAAGAGACATTCAGCTAGATATTTATTTGGAACGATTTTGAACTTGGGACCCCAATCTGGGAGTCCGACTTGTCGATGTCCCGGTCGGGAAAATTTTAGCAAATAACTTAGAATAATTTTGGAGTTTGAGACCCCAATCTGGGGGTCCGACTTGTCGACGTCCCGTTTGGAAACGTCTTAATGGATAACTTAGAATATTTTTGAAGTTTGGGACACCAATCTGGGGGTCCGACTTGTCGATGTCCCGGTTGGGAATCATCTTAATGAATAACTTAGAATATTTTTTGAAGTTTGGGACCCCAATCTGGGGGTCCGACTTGTCGATGTCCCGGTTGGGAATCATCTTAATAACTTTGAATATTTTGAACTTAAGGACCCCAAACTGGGGGTCCGACTTGTCGATGTAACTGAATTTTGTAAAATTTGCAATATTACCGGAAGTAGAATATAACTGAATAGTTTTTTGAGCCGGATAAATCAGAAAAATGAAATCTCGATTATTATTGAATGTAATGACAACGCGACTCATGCTGCGGGATGAAATACAACTGATTCTGGATAATGTGATAATGTCGCGGGATGAACTTGTGATGACATTAATGATCAGACTGGCCTCTTGCGTATCTTATTTAAATGAAGTACTTTTTCAAATGATCTCCGTTCCACGGGCGGTGTAGCTTCTTTCCCTTCATGTCTTCTAGTTCGAAAGTTCCTGGTTTGATAACGCGGGCGACTTTGAAAGGGCCGTCCCAGTTGGCTCCTAACTTTCCTTTTTCCCCTATCTTTCCCGTAGCCTCGACTTTGCGGAGTACAAAGTCCCCAATTTGAATACGTCTGGTTTTAACATGACGGTTGAAGCTACGAATCATTCTCTGCTTCTGTGTTATCGATCTCAACAGTGCGTTTCCTCTTGTTTCGGGTAGGAGATCTAGGTTTGTTCTTTTTTCTTCCTCATTCTCGGCGTGTGAGTAGTAGGTGACCCGTGTGGAGGGTATGCCTATTTCCACTGGAAGTACGGCTTCGGATCCGTACACTAAAGAGAACGGCGTATGCCCCGTGGCCTCTTTGATTGTTGTTCGACTTGCCCATAAGATGCCTGGTAATTCTTCATCCCAATTTCCTTTGACCCCTTCTATCTTCTTTTTGATACCGTTGAGGATTTCCTTGTTAGCGGACTCAACTTGCCCGTTAGTTTGAGGTCGGGATACAGAACTGAACCTGATTTGGATGTTGAACCTGTCGCAGTACTCGGTGGTGTTCTTGCTAACAAATTGCCTTCCATTGTCTGTTATGATCACACGAGGGATGCCATATCTTGTTATAATATTCCGCCATATAAACTGACAGACTTGCTTGTCTGTGATAGAGCTAAGAGCCTCTGCTTCCACATACTTGGTGAAGTAGTCGATAGCCACAATGATGAACTTTCTTTGGCCCTTGGCAGGTGGAAAAGGGCCAAGGAGATCCATACCCCACTTGTCGAATGGCAGGACGGCTTGCAAGACGGTCAAGTAATTAGAGGGTTTCCTCCCTATCTTTGAGTGATACTGACATTCAGGACACCGTAGGATCAACTCTTCCGCGTCTTTCCGGAGTGAAGGCCGATAATAACCACTTCTAAGGACTTTGCTAATGACCGTTCGCACTCCCTGGTGTATTCCGCATCCGCCTTCGTGTATTTCGCGTAGGATATAGTTTCCTTCTTCAGGAGCAACACATTTCAGGAGGGGATGTGTGTATGACTTTTTATAAAGCGTTCCTTCATGAAGTTCGAACCATTTGGCCTTCTTCTGGAGCATTTTGGCCTGATTCTCGTCCTGGGGGAGCGTTTGATCTTGCAGGTATTTAACGTATGGCCCCATCCATGTTTCAGATCTGTCGATGGTGTTGATCATGAAGTTGATGCTGGGGTTGGGGAGCACTTCCCAAATTATATCACGAGCCGCGGAAGTATCTGCGGAGCTGGCAAGTTTTGCTAGGGAATCGGCCTGGGCATTTTGGGATCGTGGAATGTGCTCCAACGTGAACTTGTCAAACTTTGGAATAAAGTCCTTCACTTGCTGCAGGTACATTTTCATGCTATCATCTTTAGCCTCGAATTCCCCGTTTACTTGCCCCACTATCAATTGGGAATCCGAGAATGCGGCCAATTCTTTAGCCCCTGCCTCGTAGCAGATTTTCAGCCCCATCAGTAATGCTTCATACTCGGCCTCATTGTTGGATGCCGCGAACTCAAATCTGACCGCCCTTTCCATGCGGACCCCGGCGGAGGACACAATGAGGAGCCCGGCCCCACTCGCCGATTGTGTTGAAGACCCGTCTACATACAATTTCCATTCTCGATTAAGTTCAGCAGGAGGGGGGGGAAGTGCTTTCAGCAATAAAGTCAGCCAAGGCTTGTGCTTTAATTGCCGTTCGAGGCTCGTACTCGATGCCGAAGTCTGCTAGCTGGTTTGCCCAATCGGTAACGCGGCTTGACTTATTTTTCCCTTCCAGAATCTTTTTCAAAGGTTGATCAGTCCGAACGATGATCTGGTGGGATTGGAAGTATGGCCTCAATTTTCTGCTTGCCATCACTATTGCGAATATGACCTTTTCCACTTCGCAGTAGTTCCCGTCTGAGCCCCGGAATGCATGACTCACATAGTATATTAGAAGCTGAATCTTTTCTCTTTCCGCCACTAGTACTCCGGATAGCGAGTACTCGGAGATAGAGACATATAAGACCAGCTTCTCCCCTTTGATGGGTGATACTAATTTCGGCAAGGTAGACAGGTGTTCCTTCAATTCCTGGAATGCTTCTTCTGCTTTTCTCGTCCATTCAAACTTGCTTTGCTTTAGGGTTTTGAAGAAGGGGGAGCATTTGTCCGCGGATTTGGATAGAAATCTCCCTAAGGCTGCTAGGCACCCTGTTAGTTTCTGCACTTCTTTTACGGATCTAGGGGACTTCATATCTTGGATTGCCTTAATTTTGTCAGGGTTTGCCTCTATCCCTCTTTCGTCGACAAGGAAACCAAGACACTTACCTCCAGTAACTCCAAAGACGCATTTATCTGGATTGAGTCGCATTTGGTGCTTCCGGAGGGTTATGAATGTTTCTCGGAGGTCTGCAGCATGTTCAGATGCTTGCTTGCTCTTTACAATCATGTCGTCCACGTATACCTCCAGATTTCGGCCTATCTGAGACTGGAAGACTTTGTTTACCATTCTCTAATACGTGGCTCCGGCGTTTTTTAGACCAAAGGGCATGACTTTGTAGCAGTACACGCCGGCATTCGTGATGAACGCTGTGTGCGGTTGGTCTTCAGGGGCCAACGGGATTTGATGATAACCTGCGTTAGCATCCATGAAGCTTAACAGGGCGTGTCCTGCTGTGGAGTTCACCAAACGATCTATCTTGGGGAGAGGGTAGTCGTCTTTTGGGCATGCCTTGTTTAGATCCGTGAAATCGACGCACATTCTCTACTTCCCGTTGGATTTCTTGACGAGAACAACGTTGGAGAGCCAATCTGAATATTTGCATTCCCTGATGAATCCGGCCTTCAATAACTTCTCCACCTCCTCTTTGGCGGCCTTTATTCGCTCTCTTCCCTGATGTCGCAGCTTTTGCTTCACGGATTTATAACCTGGCTTTATATCAAGTTTATGACACGTGATATGGGTAGGGATACCAGGCATCTCTTCCGTGGAGAAAGCGAAGACATCGTGGAACTCGGCGATGGTGGCCAAGAGATCAGTCTTGATTGCGTCTGAGAGGTTTTTTCCAACCTTTATTTGTTTCCCATCAAACATCTCCACCTCCTCATACCGTTCCACTGGGTGAGGCCTTCCGTGGGCGTTGGGGTTGTCTGTATACACGCTCATGACGGCTGAAGAGTCTCCCCTCTTTCTTTTGGAGGGAGTGGAGGAGGTTTCTCGCTTGAGGGTACTCACTAGACATTGACGAGCTGTCACTTGGTCCCCTTTGAGTATACCCACTTGCCCATCATCCCGCTCAAACTGAAGCAAGAGTTGATGAGGGAAGATTGCGGCTTTGATTTTGTTGATGAGCGGAAGCCCCATGATGGCGTTGTAGGGGAATGTGAGATCTACAACCGTGAATCGTATAGGCATCGTTCTACTTTTGTCCTTCTCTCCTACTCGTACGGGTAGTACGATGGTACCTAGTGGAACGACCTGGTTTCCCCCAAACCCGATCAAAGGTTTATCGAGGGGTTGCAAGTGTTTTTCTTCAAACTGCATTTTCCTTAGGCAATCCATTGTTAGAAGATCAGCCGTACTTCCGGTATCTACAAGTACCCTTTTGACTTTCATTTGCCCAATTTTCAAAGTGACCACCAGAGGGTCAGTATGTGGTTGTTGCAGCATTTGGAAGGTCGTGGCATCGAATTTCATGACCGGCCCACTAGATGTGGTCATTGGGGGTCCCTTTAGCAGAGTATGGACGCTATCTCTTGCGGCGCGGATGGTGGGATATTCCTCAGTCTATCCACCGAAAATCAGGTTGATAGTCCCTTGAGTGTTGGAACTTTCGCGCCTGGCCTCATCCCTCCCGGGGGATCTGCGTTTATGGTGCCACGGCTTTCTTTCGACTTCTTTTGCTACATAGTCTCCCTTGTTGATGAACCTCGACAGTTTCCCTTCATCAGCCAATTGGTGCAGGATACGTTTAAGTTCTCGGCATTGGGCCAAAGTGTGGCCGTGTTCTTTGTGGTAGTCACACCACAGATTGAAGTTACGACGGTTGGAGGGGGTGTTAGTAGGAGGTGGAGTCGGCAATTCATTGCGGATGGCATAGAATATGTCTTTCCTGTTGCGGTTGAACATCGGGTCATTGCCTCCATCGAGTATACTCCGCGTCCTTGTTTCCCCTTCCGCGACGTACACATGTTTGGATCGTGGAGGGTAGTTTCTTTCCCTCCTCAATGCTTGTTTCTCTCTGTTTCTCGAGGATTTATTGGTAATGGGGTCCTTCTTATCAGACCTCCGTTTCTTAGGATCATGGGCCTGACATATTTCGGAGGCCGTGACATAGCTTTGGCATTGCATCATGGCCTCCGCGTATGTCTTCACTTGATTTTCGACCAACTGGAACTTCAGCCGTTGGGCCTTCATTCCGTTGATCAGGGCGTTTAATGCAACCGATTCTTTCAAATCGGTTACCTCCAGCACCGCCTCATGAAACTTTTTTAGATAGGATGATATGGATTCTCCTTCTAATTGCGTGATGCTGAGTAAGTGAAAATTTGATTTCTCCTGCCTCCTGGAAGCTATAAAGTGGCCCAGGAACTTCTCTTCCAGTTGGACAAAGTTGTGTATACTTCCTCCTGGAAGGGAAGTATACCATGTCAGTGCTACCCCCGTAACAGTAGTCGGGAAGAACTTGCACCACAACAACGGGTCGTTGGTATACAGCAACATCAAGTTTTTGTAGGCCATCAGATGTTCCTCCGGGCAGGACGTTCCATCGAAGGCCGCCATGTTTGGAATCTTTATCTTCCCATTACTGGGAGTATTTAGTATCACCGGGGCCAATGGAGAGATTATGGGTACGAGTTTTCCAGAAAGGCTACTTTTGCCGGCCTCATTCCGCGGCATGGAGATGCGGCGGCTAGACTCCGCGGCTTGGGCTTGCTTTCTTTCTTCCCTCCTTTTATCCACCAATGATTGGACGCTTTCAGACGTCTTTTGTTTCTTACTTTCTAGGAAGGTGCGGACATCTCGAGAGGCGGTTTTAGATTCGCCATCCCGCAGACCTGTTTTGCTGAGGCTCGGGTAGGTTCTAGATCTCTCCCGCCTCTTCTTATTGCGTCTACTGGAGTGGGACGTCCTCGAGTTCCCATCCTGAGATTCATGAGACTTCGGTATCTCCTGATGGGGTTCGATTCGTGCCCGCAAGTTTTTTATTTGATCCGCCATGTCTTCTAATACTCGTTGCTGAGCAGGAGCATTATTCATGACGGCGCGGAGTTGTTCAGAGAAAGCAGCCGTGAGGTTCTGTGCTAGCATGTCCAGATCACGGTGAGTCACGGCTTGATTATTAGCATGACCTGCAGAAGTGTCTATATCTGTGCTATGCACGGTTGCGGTTTGTGTTGGATTTCTTTTGGGAGCCATGACTTTTTGTAACACTCCCCACAGACGGCTCCAAACTGTTTCGGTAATGAAACGAGGAAGTGCGAGACACTTGGAATACCGCAGATGGAGGCGTTATCGGAAGTAGCAACTCGTGGGAGGAAGCGACCTGAATTCCTGCAACACAACACGTTAGCCTTGTCCGGGGGGTGATCTCCCGGAAAACCCCTCCGACGCTCAAGTCAGAACGTAGATCGGAGATTAAGGAATGACAGATTGTAGAATGAATGCAAGAAGGAAGGTCGGGATTGGGATTGCTAGTGCTAGTGCTAGTGTTTGGGAAGGCTAAGGAAGTACTGTAAGCAAGGATACTAGGAAAGCTATTTCAGATGATCCTCCCTCCTTGATGGTAGCCCCTATTTATAATGGTGAGGAAGGGAAGTTGCAGAAGAAGTGAACTATCATGGGAGTAGTGGGAGTAGTGGGAGGTGGACTGATCATGGGAAGAGTGGGCAGTTATTCATCTTTAAACAAGGAGAGCCATGCATTGTGGGAGAGTGGGGAGTTAGGGTTTTTCAGAGGTAACTGGCCCATGGGCCATTCAAGGAAGATGGGACTTCCAGAAAAAGCCCATTGACCGAAAGTCAAGGTTAACGGAAAAGGTCAAAGGGTATTTCGGTAATATGATGCTAATTATTAAATAAATAAATTAATTAAAAAACAGTACCATGACAATAGTAATTTCAAGTTCTCATTTTTCATCATAAATCATAAGATATGAATGGATCCAAAGAAATTTCTAACTCATATCATACGTTTGCATGGACACTTCGTGAGTCATCTTGTGAGTCGTTTGATAGTCAATCTACCGTCCGCGACATGTCCGACAAATGTAACACAATGGTATTTCTACAATATGCGCTCATGGCATTGATGAGCTGTTTAATCATGCACACAATATTTATTGTGGCATGTGTACCTGCCATTTAGGCTAAAATATTTTTGTATATAATATATTTCTTGAAATTTCAATAGCATTTGAAAAGTCAAAAGTTTCAACTTTTCCATATGATAAACATATTTTATTTGCAACATAACAAAACATACTTTATTTGCAACATAGCAAAATCAAATCATAAGCTTTCCCACATGAGTAAAATATGCTTAGCATAATCATATCATCAAGCATAACCTTTGTAGTATATTGGTGCATCACTAGCATGTATGGTAATGCATCGTAATAAAAAGTAATTAAAATTCAATACGTTTTTTCTAGGAAACCACTAAAGTGCTTCGTTTCAATCCTTCTTACGTAAAGAAATTATAACTAAAAAAAGTTTTGAAATTTATTCAAAACAACCAGATTATAGTTTATAATTTTATAAAATCATTATGACAAAAAATTCATAAAACACTCTTTTCTCAAATACTCGGCAATTTTGTAGATAATAAATTCAATAATTGATTTACAAAATACATATTAATTCTCTAACAAGGCCCAAATTAATTAATTCATTATAATACCTTATTTATAATGAATTTAAGGTTATCCTATAAGATTATAATTGGTTATCTATTTTTGAGATTTAATGGTGTAACTTGAGTGCACTATTAAAAATATTTAAGAAATTATTTAGATTAAGAATAATTTGTGTTCAAAACAGACTTGATGACCCGATTATGCGTCCTTGTAACCAAACCTGATTTGACTCGACACAAAACCCGATTCTGAACCGACCCAAAACACCTAATTCAAAATCAACCCGATGACCTGAATGAACACCTTTACTGAAAATCAACTTGAGTCATCACAAAAATATATATATTCAACAAATGGATTTGAAGCTTTTCTCTAATTATCCTTTTGAAAAATATCATGTGTTTTTGGAACCTATTATTCGCCTATTAAGTCTTTAAAAAGAATACTATTAAAATTAAAATAACAAAAATCTAAACAAACACTAAAAAAGGATGGAAGTAAAATTATGAAAAATAAAATGTAATGATATTATAACATAAATATTTTACTTTATGAACAAAAGTTATTTACATTGGGATTTGATCCCTTAACCTTTGGTTACAAATAAAATAACCATTGAACTATGATAATTTTTGTTTTATTTTCACACTGTTTCAAATATATATCATATAGGGGGTCAAAGCTAAAAATTATAGGATTGCATTTTTTGCAAGGGGGCCGGAGCCCATGTAACTTCGCCCGGGCTTGGTAGGTAAGGAAGAAGGTGTCGTGATGGAGGGGGCTATCATAGAGGGGAAGGGAAGAGAGCCAAAAAAAATGAAAAGGCAAGAAATATGGGAGGTGGGAAGGTGGGAAGTTATGGATATCCGAGTATAGGAAGAATGTGGAACATGTTTTATTTTAAAAAAAAGGTTTATATTTTTTCTGTGTTGCAAATCAATTAACTTTTAGTGGTCGCTTGGATACCATGTGATAGAGTGTGGTTAAAATATTCCAAGGTGCTATATTACATGGGAAATTGAAAGTTGATAGGAGGTCGAATACTCTCTAGAGGGGGGTGAATAAAGAGTATGGGCGTTTAAGAATTTTATCTGGAAGATCGTTTCAAGAGATTGAGGAGTCTTTCAAAACTGTTTTCTGGAACAGTTTTGAGTCAATTCGTAAAACAATAACGTATGTGCGAAAAATAAACTTTAAAGAATAACACATCGGTTCTAAACAACCTACTCCCCGCCTATGGGTTCTCTTTCAACCCGTAGGATTTCAACGCCTTTTATTAATCCGAATTTAATACAAACAAGAAAATCTCACTATCTCCTCACACCACGTTCTTCCCCTTGAAGAACCGTATTACAAGTCCCTTTAATAAAGCAAATCTCAATCTCTCAATAGAGATTACAAGTTGAACACTTTGAAAAGTATTCTAAGTTAGGCGTATTAAACTATGAAAATAATCTAACTCTTTTTTAATACTTAAGCCTATTATAAATTATAAGAGCTAGATAAACTAAGAATTACAACTCTTTGAGTACTTTGAGAATATTAGATCTTAAATCAAGAGAGAAAATTGTAAGAAGAGGTGCATAGAGGTGTATCCTTAATTCTGAAATGAAAATTTATAGATGTTACGCCTTAACATCTCCTTGAAGAGCTGGAAAGCTTCATCGGTTAATTCTGTTGATCTAGATATTCTGTGCCAGTCTTCAAGACCTTGAGCTTTATTTCAAACTGACGTGTACTGACAGCTAAGATAATTTTGTCATTGTGTAATGTAATTTGTTTTTAATGACCAATGTTGTGCTGCCACGTTAGTACTCATACAAGATAATGAAAACTAAGCAAAAACCAAATTAATAAACGTATAAATAATTATTCAAATTAATTCTTATATTTAGCATTAATTCAAATAGTCATTTCCTATTTTTAGTATCAATTTAAAATATCTCCTTATTTATTGGAAACTCTTTAATTAACTTAACAAGTAATTTAAATTCAAATATAATCGTGTACTATAATTAACAAAACGTGTGTACCTTGTACTTTAACATTTAATCATTCAAATATCTTAAACATATATTTTAAATTCAAATGCAAATATAAAATATCCAATCGTTTAAGATAAGACGTGTTATAATATATTCAAACTTAATTTCAAATAATATCAAAGTAAATTTTAATGAACCTTAACCTATTAAAATATTTCAAAGTTAATTTTAATGAACCTTGACCTATTAAAATATTTCAAATATATTAACAAAACTAAACTTATTATAAACATAATTATCTTCAAGACATTTAAACTTATTTCAAGACTGATAAATTTAACATTACGATAAACTTAAGTTATTTAAGCATATTCCAATAATTCGGATTTAAACATATATCAATTATTAAATTTATATCAAATATGATTTTAGACTAACTTAAACAACTAAATGTAATTACTTAATTTATTTGTTTAATCAATATGTGTTTTGAATTATCATCATTTAAGAGAGTTGAGTCTTCAGAAATAATAACCAAAGAAAAATTTACTTGACATTAAAATAGATGGTTTGGTATAAAAGTACTAGAATAGCAAAATGTAACATGCAACTATAAAGCCCTCTTCTCTATGGGTATTCTCATTGTCTTAGTATATACTCCTAGCATTTTTTAACCACTACTTACAAAATTTTCTAACAAATTGTTTCACACTTGATCTAAAATCATCATAAGATAATCGTATTTTTCATCTTCATCTTTCAAATCACGGAATATCACAATATCATCCTCGGTCATTTTCTTGCACAACAATAGTCCTTGAGCTCTTAATATGCGAAGAACTTTCCCTAGTTCTTCACGCAAACCGGATTTGATATTCTTTGGAGCTTCCAAAATCGAAACCAACTTCTCAATTTGTGCATTGCTATCCTCGATCATTTTCTCCTTCATAATTTCCAGGTTCTTTTGCACAGTTTGAATCTCTCTATTTTTGCGCTCCTTCTTTTGGCTTTGTCCTTGGAAGAACCTTCTTCTACATCCCTTTTATTAGTCGCCGACACTTCGCTTGGCACCTCTTTTCCTCCTATGTTTGATGTTGCTTCTTGGATTTCTTCATCATCCCTATCAACTGGCATATTAGCTTTTGAACCCGTTGCCCGATATTTGGAGTAAATCAACTCAAGATCGTCATAAAATTAAAAAGGTTTCCAAAACATGCCATTTGTATCTTTATGAGTCTGTAATTATAAAAAAAAACATAATACAATAACAAAATAAATAGTATCAGACAACAATAATGGCCAAATAAAGTCATAACAGTAAATAATAACAATCATGAAAGTGATATAGCTAAAGTGCAAATTATGAACGGAGAAAATTACACTATAATCTAGAACTTTCATTTGTAGTTTGTGAAGAAATGTTATCATTAGGATCATATAATACATCATTTTGGTAATTAGAAATGGGAAAGAAGCAGATATTATGCTGAAATTGTTGCATAATATCACCAATAAAGAAACAGACATTTGTGAATACCTTAGCCCATTCGTCAAATAGTTTCCTATCACCCATCACCGTTTTTTGATTATCATCCCATCCAAAACAACTTCCTTTTTGTTTGATATCATGTAACGCATTGAAGTGTTTCCTAATATAGCTCAGTCTTGAGTCAATATTGGATACTTTAAGCTCAGCTCGTAGCAAATAACTTCTCCAAGTGCGCCAAATAGCCACTTCTAAAACCACTTTCAGCTTTTCATTTTCCGTCAGCAAACATTTCCATCAACAATATAACCAAAAGTTGATCTTCTTCGTAAGTCCATCTTCTTTGAGTATTCTTGTCAACACTTGCTCTACTTTCACTCATTGTAGGGTAATCTGCGAAAACTATCAAACCAAGAAGAAAAATACTAAAATATAAAAACCTAAATAGTAGGCATTTTAATACAATCAACTAAACCGACTAATTAGAATCAATTAACAGTCAAGTGACGTTTTTCTTGTTCGATACACAGTCAAAATAAATAACTAAACCCAAATGAAGTAAAAACTTCATGGCCAAAAGTTACAGCTTACAATTAAACAAACTAAAGATGATTTCAATCTCATTAGCTAAAAATTTAGATCTACAAAACTCTTAAAATGAAATCAAATTTATGTTGTCGTACGAAGTGGCCAATTATCAAACATTTGACGAGCAAGGTTGTCTCTCCAAAGAGTCCAAGCAATAGATGTTTCAACCACATCGATATAGTCACCATCATTATCATCATTCATGAATTGTCTTCCATATTCAGTATCTAACAAAGGCTCAAGTGGATCAAACTTCATTTCTCTACGAATAAGATTGTGGAGAAGACAACATGTAGATATAATATCGGCATGTGTCTCAGCTTCATACCAACTAGAATTGCGAAGTATTGACCATCTCATTTTAACTAAACCAAAACATCTTTCTATTACATTTCTCCCAGACAAGTGTTTCATATTGAAACAATCTTGCGATGTTCTTGGTTTGTAACCATCTACCCATTCTTTTAAATGATACTTTTGACCTCTATATTAGGCCAAAAAGCCTTCTCTATTTGTATATCCAGCATCAACTAGATAGTATGTTCCTAAAAAATGACCAGATAAAAAATGCATTATTAATCTCAAGTCAATACTTATGAGGTTGAAATAGGCAGTATCCTCACCACGAGGAACCTTAATTGGATGAGTTCTAGAAAGGGCGTCCTTTCGGACTCTACTATCAGCTGCAGAGGCTTCCCAACCAGGTAAAATATAGGTAAACTCCATATCTATCGAACAAGCTGCTAAAACATTCGTTGAAATGTTACCTTTTCTTATTCGATACCTAGGCTTCTCAACCTCTCAAACTTTCAAGTTAATGAATGTACCATATAAAGCCCCAAGAAAATTCTACAAGTTACCATAACAAAAGTATCATTATTGAACAAACTCACATAAAACCTAAACACAAACTGTATAAAACCAAAATCTTTGTACCTTAAACCACTTCCGTCTCTCATCATTGCTATTCTCTAGGATAGGTTCGGGAGTTTTTAATAGGATGTTGTGCAATCGCAAAACACACCTCAAAATTTCTTGAAAGTTTCTAGAAATCGTCTCTTTTGATCTTCTCAAACGTCTAACAGTTAATCTTTGTTTTTGATCATGGCCTAATATGTTTAAGAATATTGCAACCCTCTCTTCAATAAACATATTTTTTGACTCCTTTAAACCGCCATGATTTTTAAGCAAATTGCATAATTTGTAAAAAGTACTTCAATCCAGTCTAAGTTGGTCAAAACAACTTAATTCACTTCTAAGAAACTCATTAATATTTTTAATACCCAATGCTAAGCTTCTTTTTACAGAATGAATTTTTTTTCGTGGAACTTTAAGTAATTCAAGGAAAATCATTAAATAAGAAAAGATAACTTCATCATAACATCCCTTAGTCTAATAATACAGATAAGTGAAACAATAGTCTTTTGGCATTTTGTGAGCGGCATACGAGGCAAGCTGCATATAAATATATATTTAGAAAAATATGAAAATCAATAAACCAAACAAAATAACAAGTGATAAAAATAAATCAAAACATTTAAAATTATTTAAATAACCAAAATCTCCATTCCGAAGACATCAAAATGTAAAACACTTCAAAGAAAATTTCAATTTCAGTTCAAGTAAAACAGAACAAAAATCAAATAAAGCATGATAATGGAGGTGTTGAAGGGACACAACATAGAATCATTTCTAACAAAGTAAATAAAATCTCTTTTCCTTCCTCCTTATCCCTTTCTCATCATTGCTTTTCTTTTTTATGCTCATAAACGAATTAATGTAGTACTTGAATTTAACTAAAGTAGGCGTTGAAGTCCTAGCAACAATCAATGTTCGATTATGTTACCAGCTCATTAAAGTCATTCCCTAATTCCTACTATCATGAAACATCTGAAATCACTGATAACCTAATGCATAAGAACAACAACATTTTTCATTAATTATGTTTGGCTTGTGATTATTTTATCATCCATACATAAAAGATCCATAAATAACATTTTTCATCTTAATATAAAAATAAACAATTCATAAATTACGTTTTTAATCACTATCAAACAAAATAAACTCAATACAAAAAACAGGGCCAATCCCGACTTTTTATGAAGCATAAGCAAAACAATATAAAAGGGCCCAATTGTATAAAAATTATTTTATTAATTTAAATAGAATTTTTGAAATAAAATACTTTATGTTGAATTAGTTTATGTTAGAATAAAAAATACACTAGATGATGTAGCCTAAACACACTCACAGAGACCTTTATTGAGTAATCATCAATGAATGTAAGAAGGTAGCTGCATCCACCCAAAGAGACCTTTCTTAGAATCAAAGTATTATATATATCATCACAACTAAGATTCTCCCTATTATATAGCAATGTTTCCCTAAAGTTCTTGTAAGACGAAGGTAAAGAACATAACAAGAACATAACCAAATCCTTATAATCAAAAACCACATCAATATTATGTAAATCCATGACTATAGTGCAAAACTCATCCAAATATGCCTGGGAGAATTGCCTTCTTCAAGTCAGAGATCATAAGGCCTACTGTTCAAAATCGATCTATTACTCACCCTCTTGGCTGTATACAATGACTCAAGTTTGTCAAATGCCCTTTGTAGTGTTGTCCTTCACCACTTCCCTTAATACCTCATTAGAGAGACACAATTGGATGGCACTCAAAGCCTTTGATTAAGGACCTTTTATTTTGCCTTTAAACCATAGTTTTCCTTTCAAGCCTTTTCGCGTTATATCTAATATACCCTTTTACACCTCTTGTTTACAACTACATATCTTCTATGGATTAAGGACCTAAGTCACACCCATAATCACCACAATTAGGAAAAATAATTGTTGGTGAATTAATAGAATTGAAAGAAATGAGTGTCTGAGCTGTTCCTATCAATAACAATCATAAAACAACTAAAGCCAACAAACTCCTCATTATCTTTGAAACCAAGGAATTAGCTATGGAAGGCATGAGTAATGATTCACCTTTATGGGATATTTTCGAGGATCTTTGTGAATGGTCAGATAGGGATAATGTTGAGGAAAGATTGACATGGATAAATTGCTATGTAATCCCCCAAATTGTTGGAGTTGGAGCATATTAAAATAATCTAGAAAAATCTAGGATTTTAATTAAATATAAAAATATCTAAACTAAAGAATTAAAAAATAAAAATATCTAAGATAATATAATGGAAGATCCTAGAAAAGTAATTAAAAAATAAAAATATCTAAGATATTTTAGTAAACTTGTAACCAAACTCAACACTATAAATACCCATTGATGTAATCAATTTTTGGCAATGAAGAACAATATCCATTCTACATATTCATTCATTTTCCTCTCCAAATAAATCCATTTACTATTTTACCATCTAAATTTTTCTACATTTGGTATCAAGAGCTAATTAAAACCAAGACTTCCAAACAACCTAAACACATTAACCAACATACTCCACAATAAAATAAACCTCTAACCACAAAATAAAAAAATGACCTCAACCATTAATTACCCCCAAGTTAATTGGGTTCCACATTTAAGGGAGAAAAATATGAACAATGGGCTATGCAAATGAGGTCAATATTTATCTCCCAAGATTTATGGGAATTAGTACAAGAAGGTTACGAGCAACCACCCAAAGATGACACTAACGAGTCATCTTGGGAAGAAATAAAAATAAAACAATATAAATAAAATAGGATAAGGGATAACTATACCATATCCCTATTGTAACGTGGAGTCGACGAGGCAATACTGATCATGCCTGCAAAAACAGCTACGGAGGCTTGGAAGATCCTGGAGACAAAGTACAGAGGTTCCGAAAAGGTAATTCTTTTTAAACTCCAATCACTATGGAGAGAATTTGATAATTTATTAATGGCAAAAAAATGAAACAATACATTCATTTTTTGACCGAGTCACTAATATAGTTTATCACATAAGATCAAATGGTGGTAAAATAGAAGATGAAATGTGATTCGAAAAATATTAAGGAGTCTATCACAAAAATATAACAAAATATTCCCATTAAAATTGCCATTTGAAGAAAAATTGGTTTTAAGCTCAAAAAATGATGAATCCACCTTTTGGCATTTGAGATTCAGGCATCTAAATTTTAATAGTCTAAAACTATTAAAACAAAAAGAAATGGTAATTGGACTACCATCAATAAAAAATGAAAGAAAAAAATTTGTGAAGGCTGTATATATGGCAAGATGCACAAATTGCCATTTTCTACTGCACCTTGGAGGACCAGGGCTCCTCTAGAGCTTGTTCATGCAGATATCTGGGGTCCTACCAAGAATCCGTCTTTTGGCGGAAAAAGATATTTTCTTTTGTTCGTAGATGACTAATCCCCCATGATGTGGGTATATTTCCTGAAGAAAAAATCAGAAGCTTTTTCCCACTTCATGGAATTCAAAGCCATCACAAAAAATCAAAGTGGGCATTCTCTTAAGATTCTTACAATGGATCGTGGCGGAAAATTTACAAGCAACGAATTCAACAACTTCTGTAAGAAGCATGGAATTAAAGAGAACTTAAATCAAGGCGTACACCTCAACAAAATGGTGTCGCAGAAAGGAAAAACCGCACTATAACAGAGATGGCCCGTAGCATGATGCAGGGTAAACATCTACCCAAAAAATACTAGGCCGAAGCTGTTCACACGGCAGTATATATCCTCAATAGATCTCCCACAAAAGCAGTTAAGGATTTAACGCCATATGAAGCCTGACACAAGAGAAAGCCAAGAGTAGAACACCTCAAAGTGTTCGGATGCGTAGCTTATGCCCACATCTCGAAGGAGAATCGGGAAAAGCTCAATGAGAAGGTAGAAAAATGCATATTCATTGGATACAGTCACGAAACAAAAGGATATCGCCTTTACAAGCCTGAATCTAAACAATTAATCATTTCTAGAGACGTAATTTACGACGAAGTAGCCGAATGGATGTGGAAAGAAAAAGAAACTGAAGCTCGTGAAGGAGATACTCTCCTAAGAGATCCAAGTGAAGAAGACGGAGCAGACCAACCAACAAACCCATCATCTCCGAGTCCAAGTACACCTGAAAGTACAAGATCATTCCCAAGCTCAAGAAGCCAAACATCACATTCAACTCCTCAACATCAAGAAGCCCGAAGATCAACACGAGATCGGCCACCGCCATCATGGTTGTTGGCCTCTTAGGTTTTGATGATGACTTCACTTCTAAATAAACAAACATGTTTTAGAGATTGTTTTGTAGGTGAATATCCGATTTTGTTAATCGTTGATGAAGCCTATGACTTGGTTCGTGGAAGTTGTACATGTCTCAAATATCCAAAAAGTTGGACAATTGCTTTAGAAGTCAGTTTACTGTTCCTAGAGTTAAAGTCCTGACGAAAGTTGTAGATGGAGACAGTGCGCTGTTCCCCACGATACAGGTCTAAAGAAGACATTGATTGGAAGTTACGAAAATTACGTTTTCTGTGTTTACTTAATGTAAAAGGTTAAAAGTTTAATTAGTTGCTTAATTAAACTAATTTATTAATTGGCAAAAAGTTTTTTTTTAAACACCTAAAAATATGGAGAAGACTTATTCCTCATTTTGAATTAAACTCCTATAAATTCGGACACCCAAGAGATTTATTCTCTACTTTGAACAAGTCTCCTATAATTTAGGATCTTCCTAGTGACTCATGTACTATTAACCGTACAAGAAAACCGCAGTCATTTTTCCACCTCTACTTTCAATAACTTCCCAATTTTCTTTGGGAGCAAGTAAGTAAATGGAAGTTATGGGGTGAGTGCACTACATGGAAATCGTGGGTTGAGTGCACTGATGGCTGTTCCCTTTATAAAAGAGGGAAGCTACGCTCAACCGATATCCATCTGAGAGTGTCCTTAAGGTGAGATCAAAATAAGAAAAATATTTTGTTCATGAATTTGCCAATTAATTCATTATATTTTTCTTGAGCAACTACTTAATTTTAATCTTCTTAAGAATTGGCCTTGTAAGGGTAATTGAGTGTTTTTGTTGTAACTAGACTTAAGGGAAGTCTAGGGGAATAGAGAAGCTTCAAGAAAAGCATGAGAAGAGAAAGAGAAGGAGAAAAGAAGAGAAGAGAAATAGGCATAGAGTAGAGAAGCTTCAAGTGAAGCATATTTGTTTTATGTAATTGTAATTGATTGCCTAAAACATAGTGAGAATTTTGAAATCCCGGGGGGTCGTGGTTTTTCCTTCTTATTAGGCCAAGATGGTTTCCACGTAAAATCTTTGTCTCCTTTTATTATTTTTCTTTTCATTTTTGAGTTTAAGTTTTGTTCTTTACTTGATACAATTCCGCAAAAATTAGAGGCAAAAATCTTAAACCTAATACACAACAATTCACCCCCCTCTTGTTGCATTCGATCATGTATTAGCATTCCTACAATTGGTATCAGAGCCTTGTTCCTCTTTTAATCAGGAAACCCTGAGAGCAGTATCCTGTTCCCTGGCAAGATGTTGAAGATGAATGAACGCATGGAAGAAGGGTACTCCACGCAAAAGCCACTCATGTTTGATGGGAAATTCTATACCTACTGGAAAAATAGAATTGAAATCTTCATAAAGGCCGAAAATTACCAAGTATGGAGAGTTATTGAAATTGGAGATTTTGAGGTGACGACCTTAAACTCCAACAACGAAACTATTCCAAAACCAATCACTGATTACGAGAAAGAAGATTTTCAAAAGATGGAGATGAACGCTCTTGCTATTAAATTACTTCACTGTGGACTTGGTCCTAATGAGCACAATCGTATTATGGGTTGCAAAACTGCCAAGCAGATTTGGGACCTGCTAGAAGTTACCCATGAAGGTACTAGTGAAGTGAAGCGATCCAAGATTGACCTGCTAATGTCCAAATATGAAAGATTCTCATGGAACCTAGGGAGAACATTCAAGAGATGTTCACTAGGTTCACAAATATCACGAATGAATTAGTCTCTCTTGGTAAGATCATTCCCGTTGATGAACAAGTTAGGAAAATACTTAGGAGTCTTCCTCAAGATGAACGTTGGAGAGCTAAAGTCATAGCCATTCAAGAATCGAAAGATTTCACCAAGTTCAATTTGGAAGCGTTGGCTGGTTCTCTCATGACCCATGAATTGCATTTGGGAACAGCCGACAGTGCCCGAAATAAAGGACTGGCTTTAGCAGCAAAGGATCATGAAGAATCAGAAACTGATGATGAGGAGACTACTAACTTGAAGACAAATTTTGAATGCCACAAGTGTGAGAGCACTGATCACTTCATCAAGGATTGCCCTCAATGGAAAAATGAGAAGTGCAAGGGAAAAGCAAGAGAAGTTGGAAGACAATATAAGAAGGGAAACTTAAAAACTGATTTTAGAAAGGCAATGATTGCAGCTTGGGGTGATACGGAGAGCGAGGCTGAGACAGAAGCTCCAGTGGAAGAAGAAACAGCAAACCTATGCCTCATGGCATCTCATCACAGCAAGGATGAAGAGTCCAAAGAAAAAGAGGTAATGTCTTATAACTCACTTCCTAAACATCCATCTAAACTCAGTAAGAATAAATTAATTAAGTTGCTCTTGGAGACACAAGAGAAATTAGATAAACAGAATATCAAGTGTCTCCAAATCGAGAAAGACCTCAACTCAAACAAGGATCATGTGTCCTACCTAAATTCATTTAGAATAGATGTACAAAGCAGATTTTTTAATTTGCTAGATCAGAATAGTGTTTTGAAAGAGACAATTGAAAAATTAAAACAGGAATTTATTTTTCTTAATATTTAAATAAATCAAAATAAATTGTTAGGATTAAGTAAAGATGTAAACAATATATCTACTCACATGGTTAGCACTGAATTTCAACAGTTGAAATCAAAATTAGAATCCTATGAAATAGAAAATGAATATTTGAAAAATAAAATAAACTCAAGAGGAAAAGGGAAAATCAATGAAATTCCCAAATGGATTCCAGAAGCTAAAACAAAGAGTAAAGAAGGTCTAGGCTATGTTAAGAATGATAAAAAGAAAAAGGTCTATGTTGATCTCCCTAGTAGTAAAATCTGTTCCTTTTGTGGTAAAATTGGACACCTAAAACATCAATGTATAAAGAGGGAACAACATACCAAAGCAAATGAAAATTATGTCGAACGCATATGGATTAAGAAATGTGATTCAAGTATTGTCGACAAGGAACCCAAGGATGAATGGGTTCCTGTATCTAACCATTAAGTTGCTTTGCAGGATCAAGTGAGGGGGAACAACTCATGGTATCTCGACGGTGGGTGTTCCAAGCATATGACGGGTGACAAATCTAAATTTCTCTCACTTGAAGCCTATGATGGGGGAACAGTAACCTTCGGCGACAACATGAAGGGTGAGATAATTGCCAAAGGAAAGGTTGGAAGGTCAAGTTCCCATGCCATTGATAACGTATATTTAGTCGAGAATTTAAAACACAATTTGCTAAGTATTTCTCAATTTTGTGACAAAGGTAACTCTGTTAAGTTTACTTCTGAATGATGCATAATTTCTAGGAACAACACAGGAGACCCTGTGCTTGAGGGAATCAGAAAAGGGAACACTTATGTAGTGGACCTGGACACTGTTCCCAAAACCAATCTAACGTGTTTAAGTGTCATAGAAGAAGACCCACTACTTTGGCATAAGCGACTAGGTCATGCTAGTTATTCATTGATTAATGCATTAAGATCAAAAGACCTAGTTAGAGGACTACCAGCTATAAAATTTCTTAAGGAAGAAATTTGTGATCCTTGTGCCAAAGGAAAACAAGTGAGCTCATCCTTTAAATCAAAGAATTTGGTGACTACCACTAGACCGTTAGAATTAATTCATATTGATTTATGTGGACCTAGGAGAACACAAAGCCCTAGTGGCAAAAGGTATGTGTTTGTTGTTGTTGATGATTATAGTAGATTCACTTGGACATTATTTTTGGTAAGCAAAGATGAAGCTTTTGATGAGTTTGTTTCTTTTGCTAATAAAATACAAAAATCTACCAATAATCAAATTGTTCACATAAGGTCTGATCATGGGAAAGAATTTGAAAATTCAAACTTCATGAATTATTGCAATGAACATGGTATAAATCACAATTTTTCCGCACCTAGAACACCACAACAAAATGGAGTGGTAGAGAGGAAAAATAGGACCTTAGAAGAAATGGCTAGGACCATGTTGATTGCTAGTAGTCTACCTAGAAATTTTTGGGCTGAAGCCGTCAATACTGCATGCTATATTCTTAATCGTGTATTAATAAGACCAATCACTTCAAAAACACCCTATGAATTACTCAAAGGTGTTAAACCAAATATTTCCTACTTTCGTATATTTGGATGCAAATGTTTTGTACATGTAAATGGAAAACAAAATGTAGGCAAATTTGATGAAAGAAGTGATAAAGCAGTATTTCTTGGTTACTCATCACAAAGTAAAGCTTACAGAGTTTACAACAAAAGAACAATGTGTGTAGAAGAATCAGTTCATGTTATTTTTGATGAAACTAACTTTTCAACAAGTGAACAGGATATCAATAATGTTAAAATTGGTCTTGCTCAACTCGAGAACGATGATGAAGAAATAAAAGTGTTAGAACAAGGAACAGCAGGTGAACAGGCAATACAAGAAGATGCAGAAGAAACTGACCAAGTTCAGGAACTGCCAGTACAAGAGGACCAGCAGACTGTTCCCAATCCAGCTGTTCCCGCAGATGAGCAGAATGAACCAGTAGCTGAACAGAATGACAATCAAGTTGCTGAACAAGAACATGCAACTGTTCCCACAAGAGAATTTGTGCCTAAACCTTGGAAATATCAAAGTTATCATCCTCTTGATTCGATTATAAGTGATATAAATAAGGGAACACAAACAAGATCCCAAATGAGAAATTTTTGTGCACACTTTGCGTTCCTTTCATCACTTGAACCTAAAAATCACGAGGAAGCTTTAAAAGACTCCGAATGGGTCGTAGCCATGCAAGATGAATTGAACGAGTTTGAAAGAAATAAAGTATGGCACTTAGAACCCAAACCAAAACACAAGAAGGTAATTGGTTTGAAATGGGTATTTCGGAATAAGCTAGATGAACATGGAATAATAGTGAGAAACAAAGCAAGACTCGTGGTCAAAGGGTACAATCAACAAGAAGGTATTGATTACACTGAGACTTTTGCTCCAGTAGCAAGGTTAGAGGCTATTAGAATCTTAATTTCTTTTGCTGCATTCATGAATTTTAAACTATATCAAATGGATGTGAAATGTGCTTTCTTATATGGTTTTCTTGATGAAGAAGTTTTTGTTGAACAACCCCCTGGTTTTGGGAACACCTCTTGTCTTGATCATGTCTACAAGCTTGACAAAGCTTTATATGGCTTAAAGCAAGCTCCTACGCAATGGTATGAAAGACTATCAAAGTTTTTGATTCAAAATAACTTTGTAAGAGGAAAAATTGATAAAACCTTATTCTTTAAGAATAAAGGTTATGATATTTTAATTGTTCAAATTTATGTTGATGATATTATTTTCGGTGCGACCAATGATTTGTTATGTAAAGAATTTGCCAACCTTATGGGCACAGAATTTGAAATGAGCATGATGGGAGAATTAAATTTCTTCCTTGGTTTGCAAATTAAACAAACTGAAAATGGTATTTTTATTCATCAACAAAAATACATAAAAGAACTTCTTAAGAAGTATGGGCTAAACAACGCTAAAACCAACCATACACCCATGGCTACAAATGTTAGATTAGATGAAGACCTAAAAGGAGCTAACGTAGATCAAATAATGTATCGAGGCATGATAGGCTCCTTATTGTATCTAACTGCAAGTAGACCCGATATTTCATTTAGTGTTGCTTTATGTGCTAGATTTCAGTCCAATCCCAAAGAATCACATCTCACAGTAGTAAAACGGATTTTAAGATATTTGAAGGGAACAGACGACTTGTCCCTATTTTATCCTAAAAGTGATGTTTATGATTTAAAAGGTTTTAGTGATGCAGATAATGCAGGTGATCTAGTTAATAGAAAAAGCACGTCAGGTATGGTACAATTTCTTGGTTCATGTTTAGTTTCATGGAGTTCTAAGAAACAAAACACGGTTGCATTATCCACAGCCGAAGCTGAATACGTAGCAGCAGCAGCTTGCTCTTCCCAAATGCTTTGGATAAAACAGCAACTAAGAGATTTTGGTATTAAAATTGAATGCATTCCTATTTATTGTGATAATACCAGTGCCATATGTATATCTAAAGATCCAGTGCATCACTCACTAGCTAAACATATACATATTAGACATCATTTTCTTAAGGATAATATAGAAAACAAAAATATTATATTAAAGCATGTTAACACTAATGAACAAGTTGCAGATATTCTGACCAAACCACTTCCAAGGGAACAATATGAAAAGATGAGATTGGAACTTGGTATGATCAAGCTCCACTAAAGTTAGTTGCATATATTTCCCATTGAAGCATCATGAGAATGAAAAGGTCAGGAATCAACCTCAATATCTTGATTGAAAATCAATTATTGAATGGATTAGGTAAACACTTAATAAAGTTTGTACCATGAATGTCTTCTAATTTGCATGTGTTAATCTGATCAGACCAAAGCAGTTGTTCATTATTCTCTTCATATAAAATCTCACAATATCACAATTCATCTCAATACTATCTTATTTTATTTTCATTATTTTTATTTCATATCTCTATAAAAACAGCCAACATAATCAAAAAAAAAACGAAAGGGAAAACGGTTTTTTCTTCACTCAAGTAATGCAAAGGGCAATAAAGAGATGGGACTTGAAGGAGTAACCGTCACTTCAATCATTTAAACTCCCTCCCTTTACGTCATAGCACTACACTCCCCCAAACCTTTCTCTCAACCTCTCACTCAAGAAACCGTCCTTCTCCCTTCTCTCAACACCTTCAAAAATTCAAAAATGAAATCCCCAAAATCCACTAAATCCGGCAAGAAAACTACCAAATCCCGTACACCAGACCAGCCAAAACCACTAAGAGTAGTTCTTCCTCCACCATTACTGAATGCTGCACCACCCACACCAATAGAAACCACACAAGAATCACCCAAACACTCCACTGAACCCACAGGTACCAAAAGAAAGATTCCATCACCAAAAGGTGGTTCATCTTCCAGAGTAGTTAAGCGTTCGAAGCATGTTGATCCAAACAGTGCCGAAGAAGTTTCAAAGGAGATGACAGTAGGGTTCGGGTTGGATAAGTATTGGTATGATTCTACTCACTTTCCTAAATTGCATGACATTTTAAAAAATCAAGAATGGGAATCATTGATGTCCACTTTCAGTTGCAATTCCATTTTTCCAAACTTAATGAGAGAATTTATTTTAAATTTCTCTAATGATGGTGGAATGTGTTCTAGTATTGTTAAAAATGTTAAAATTGAATTTAACAGTGCTTTATTGAGGGAATGGTTTAATGTTCCCAATGTTGGTTTTGATACATATTATATTGGGTCGAAGATTGCATTTTCTGGCATCAATGAATGAACAATTCTAAAATTTTTAGGGATTGATTAAAGGAAGGGGAAGATCAGTCACAATGTTCTGTCTCCTATGCATAAACTGTTGTACAATGTTGCTCACAGATTCATTTTACCACGAAACTCAAAACGTAGTCAAGTGAGTTTGCGTGACGCCACTTTAATTTACTGCATGGAAAAACATATTAAAATAAATTTTCCTTCATTGATGATCTCTCATTTATCAGACTACATTGAAAAGAAAAGTTTCATTGGTTATGGAGGGTTGCTAACCTGGATTTTTAGAAAATTTGAGGTCCCATTGGAAGGGTTGGAGTTCCCAATGGGTCCCAACATGAAAATTGGTGCGAAATGTTTACAAAATTTGCATTTAAAATTGAACGATAAGGGGATATTAATGCATGAGGAGGTTGTAGAAGTTGGGTCTGAAGAAGAAGGGGCTGAAGAAGTTGAAGAGGAAAAGGAGAACAAGGAGAATAAGAAAGAAAAGGAACAAGATTCTTTTCCCTCTGAAAATATTGAACAATTTGAAAAAGGGGAACAGGATGGAGCTGCAAGTGAGGGGGAAAAGAAAGAACAGAAAGAAGCCTTGGATGATAATGTTTCTCACAATCTCTGCAGTGATTCCAGTGATGAAGAGATTGTGTTGGCTATGAGGAAAAAGGCTAAGTCAATAAGGAAGAGTAGGAGGTTGGCCTCGAAACGCAAGGCTACTGTGGTTAATGAAACCACATGTGACACCATACCTGAGCCAACACCTAATGAACCTTCCTCTCCCAAGCCAGCCACTCCACCACAACATCAAATACCATCACCACCACAATCACCTATCCAGTTTACACCACCACCACAATCATACACTTCACCTAATATTGGCTGTACTAACTTTGACTCTGTTCCTGCAGCTGCTTCAAATTCCATTCTCTCCAAGCTCCTTGATCTACAGTCTCAATTCACTGCCTTTCAAGATGAAATTCGCGTCTCTCTTGCCTCAATTGTTGATCAACTTACCCTGACGGAAAACTGTCTTGGTGCAAAGTTGGACACTGTTGAAGTGCAGACCGAATACATTGATGAAGAAGAGATCGCCCCTTGATCCCTCTCCTCAAAATTTTAATGATTTGTTGGATGTGACACTTATCAAACAATTTCTCTTTCTGTTGTTGTACCATCTGGGGTACAACATTGTATCTGTTTGTTGAACAATTACTACATTTTCTTTTCTTGATTTTATTTTCATGGTCTGTGATGCTTAACTCTATGCAGATTTGAATTGCTTTTCATGGAACTTACTTTCATTTGTTGCTTCTTGGTTTCAGCACTGACAAATCTATATGGTTTGTGCTGAGGTTTGATGCCCCCCAATTCTTTTTGATTGATGACAAAAGGGGGAAGAGATGCACAAACTTAAGAGAAGTTGTGAATACACAGTCTCCATATCTTGATAGATTGATTTATATTACTTTTTAATGAAAATTATTGCATACTGTGATCTGCTAAGGGCTTAAAATATCATTATCTAAGTTGATCTGTGTTGTTTTGTTTAATTGTTCTAAATTTGTCACATTATTTGTTAATTTGTGTTAGTTTAAACTATTTTTTGTGTTAGTTTAATTATTTTTGTTGTGTTTTTGTATGGAGTAAATTGTTCTACTATGAGTGCTTGGTAAATTATATTGTAACGAGTTAATTTACTAAGTTATTTGGAGTTACTTTAATCTCTAGTATACTCTAAGAATTTTGCTTTACTCTATTTTACTTAAGTTTGTTTATAAAGTTTGTCTTCATCAAAAAGGGGGAATTTGTTGGCCTCTTAGGTTTTGATGATGACTTCACTTCTAAATAAACAAACATGTTTTAGAGATTGTTTTGTAGGTGAATATCCGATTTTGTTAATCGTTGATGAAGCCTATGACTTGGTTCGTGGAAGTTGTACATGTCTCAAATATCCAGGAAGTTGAACAATTGCTTTAGAAGTCAGTTTACATGTCTCAAACACCTAAATATATGGAGAAGACTTATTCCTCACTTTGAATTAGTCTCCTATAAATTCGGACACCCAAGAGATTTATTCTCTACTTTGAACAAGTCTCCTATAATTTAGGAACTTCCTAGTGACTCATGTACTATTAACCGTACAAGAAAACCGCAGTCATTTTTCCACCTCTACTTTCAATAACTTCCCAATTTTCTTTGGGAGCAAGTAAGTAAATGGAAGTTATGGGGTGAGTGCACTACATGGAAATCGTGGGTTGAGTGCACTGATGGCTGTTCCCTTTATAAACGAGGGAAGCTACGCTCAACCGATATCCATCTGAGAGTGTCCTTAAGGTGAGATCAAAATAAGAAAAATATTTTGTTCATGAATTTGCCAATTATTTCATTATATTTTTCTTGAGCAACTACTTAATTTTAATCTTCTTAAGAATTGGCGTTGTAAGGGTAATTGAGTGTTTTTGTTGTAACTAGACTTAAGGGAAGTCTAGGGGAATAGAGAAGCTTCAAGAGAAGCATGAGAAGAGAAAGAGAAGGAGAAAAGAAGAGAAGAGAAATAGGCCTAGAGTAGAGAAGCTTCAAGTGAAGCATATTTGTTTTATGTAATTGTAATTGATTGCCTAAAACATAGTGAGAATTTTGAAATCCCGGGGGGTCGTGGTTTTTCCTTCTTATTAGGCCAAGAAGGTTTCCACGTAAAATTTTTGTCTCCTTTTATTATTTTTCTTTTCATTTTTGAGTTTAAGTTTTGTTCTTTACTTGATACAATTTCGCAAAAATTAGAGGCAAAAATCTTAAACCTAATACACAACAATTCACACCCCCTCTTGTTGCATTCGATCATCTATTAGCATTCCTACGATGGTTACAAGATTACCATTGTGACCAAGCAATGAAGCCAATGATGGCTCTCTTCTCTAGTGAGCAAAAAACATTTCAAGAAGCAGCACAAGAAGAAACATGGATTTAGGCTATGAATGAAGAAATCAAAATGATCGAGAAGAATCACACATGGAAACTTGTAGACACACCACAAGACAAGGAAGTCATCGGACTCCAGTGGGTCTACAAGGTGAAACATAATGATGATGGATCCATCAACAAGTATAAAGCAAGGCTCGTAGCAAAGAGATATGCGCAACAACCAGGAATCGACTTCAACGAAACATATGCACCAGTTGTCCGCATGGAGACAATCAGAATAGTCCTGGCATTAGCAACACAACATCAGCTACCAGTCTTTCAGCTCAATGTCAAATCAGCATTTCTAAATGGAGAACTTGAAGAACAAGTGTACGTCGAGCAACCGCAGGGATATGTCATCAAAGGCGAAGAAGACAAAGTATACCGCCTTCGAAAAGCTCTGTACGGACTCAAACAAGCACCCCGAGCGTGGAACAGCAACATCGACAATTATCTTCTCCAACATGGTTTCATCAACAGTCCGAGTGAACCTTCACTATACATCAAGACACAAAGTAACAACTTTCTCATTTTATGCCTGTACGTGGATGATCTAATCTATACAGGCACATACCCACCGATGATCGAAGAATTTAAAAAGGCTATGATGAAGGAGTACGAGATGACAGACCTTGGTACAATGAAATACTTCCTTGGCATACAAATCAAACAAAGCCCAGGAAGAATATTTCTATCACAAGAGAAATATGCAGAAGACCTTCTCAAGAAATTCAACATGGGTGAATGTAAACCGCTGGCTACATCAATGGCAATCAATGAGAAGTTATCAAAGTACGATGGCAAACCAAAAGTCGACGGAGACGTGTATTAAAGCTTGGTCGGCTCTCTTATCTATCTCACACATACAAGACCAGATATAATCAGCGCTGTTAGCATCGTATCCAGGTTCATGAGTGAACCGAGCAAAGATCATCTAACAGCAGTAAAGAGAATTCTCAGATACATTAAGGGAACAAAAAGCTATGGGATCATGTACGAAACTTAAAAATATTTCAAGCTCACAGGATACACCGATAGCGACTGGGCTGGAAGCGTGAATGATAGAAAAAGTACAAGCGGGTACGTATTTCAGCTTGGAAACAAGGTGATCTCATGGTCATCGAAAAAACAGGCGATAGTAGCTTTATCATCAGCAGAAGTAGAGTACATTGCAGCAACAAGTGCAGCACGTGAAGCAGTCTGGCTCAGAAGGATATTAATCAATCTACAATATAAGCAAGAGACACCAACTACAATGTTCTGCGACAACATGTCAACAATAGCAATGACGAAGAATCCAGTGTTTCATAGCAAATCAAAACATATCGAGATACGACATCACTACATTCGTGAGTTAGTAGACAAGAAAGAGATCGAACTACAATTTTGTAAGATGGGGGAGCAGCTCGCAGACATTTTCACAAAACCCATATCAACTGATAGATTTATCGAGTTCAGAAGACAACTTAGAGTTCAAGATTTTTCAGATTAGGGGGAGTGTTAAAATAATCTAGAAAAATCTAGGATTTTAATTAAATATAAAAATATCTAAACTAAAGAATTAAAAAATAAAAATATCTAAGATAATATAATGGAAGATCCTAGAAAAGTTATTAAAAAAAATATCTAAGATATTTTAGTAAACCTGTAACCAAATTCAACACTATAAATACCTATTGATGTAATCAATTTTTGGCAACGAAAAACAATATCCATTCTACATCTTCACTCATCTTCCTCTCCAAATAAATCCATTCACTATTTTACCATCTAAATTTTCCTACAGAGCAAGGGCAACATAACGAAAATTTTGAATAAATACGTCCAACTGATCTTCTTTGATAAGGTGACTGAACTGATGAAGAGTCTAATAACTACAAAAACCTTAGTCAGAACTACCATTATAAAGAATATACAAAAGAGAATATTGTGGATTCGATGTTTGGATTAAGGAGAACACAGGGGTTTGGGTAAACATATATCAGTAAAGGGAAGATAAGCAGATTTCAAGCACGAGTAGTATGATGGAAGAGCACAAAAAATCTGAAAGAATAATTGAAAAACTGGACATTGTACAGGAAACGAACAATCAAGGAAAAAACCACATAAATGATTATTACGAAGATATGATGGATAGGAAAACACCCAAATGAATAATAAAAGGAAGAAAGTTGGCAGTACAAAGGATACTTCTCATAATAAGAAGTGGAGAAGCAATGAAGAACTTGTATAAACGTAGAACCTAGCTAAGACTCTTGGTTGTAACAAAACCAAGGAAGGGAGCATAATAGCCGAACTTAGAACAACACCCATGATCATGGATTGAAAAAGTTATGAGGTAATCGGTGTAATGTCTTTATTTATGAATTTCTTTCGTTGGAATATTAGAGGTATAGGGAAAGGGAAAAAATCACAATCCATGAAAAAATAGATTTGCAAAAATATGTCTAGCTAGGTTGGCCTGGTTGAAACAAAACATAGAAACACCTTTAAAAGGAGAATTACAAGATTGTGGATAAATGATGAGTATCCAAAACATAGAAACATGTAATCATAAGACCTATAAATTGCAGCCAAGAAAAAGAAGGTGAACATTGATGCCGAAAATCCAATCCATCAATATTATATTCAAATGTCATTGTGTTTCAATACCAATATCATAATGTTTGATATAAATTTTTGACGAATACTTACCTCCTCCAAAATCAATTGTTGCCTACTTTCAATATTCTCAAGCATATAACGGCATACATAATATCCACAGTATTTGGCGTCTTGAGGTTGACGAGGACACTATTACAAGAATCAAAACAAACGATGAAAAAATAAATAGAACATAGAATTTGTCATAAGTTTAGAACATGTCTAAACAATAAAAAAAATTACTAAAAAAGAACCTTACTTTTAGTTTGTTTCAACCAACTTTAGGATTCTTTTTAATTTTTTTGAGAGCCTTTCGATGGACCATGCTAAACTTCACAAGCCCCTAGTCATTTTACACACCAGCAGGATCTAACCAATAAACCAATCCCTTCCATGGACTAATAATTGCTAACATCCAATGCCGACTACACAAGGATAGCATTCATACTTGCAAATCAATATCACTAAAGGGGATTTTTTTGATGAAAAAAAAACATTATTATAATAATATAACACAACCACAACAAAAATTTTACTTACTATAACATAATAAATATTTGAGGGACCATATTATAGTTACCAGCAAGACAAAAACTATAGCACAAACCAAATGAAAAAACAAAATACCTTCTTTCAACAAAATTGTTTGTAGGCATCTCCTCAAAGTTGCGCCCGAAAAAAGACAAATTAAAGGAGCCTAGAAAATTTCAACTAAGATACAGTATAAAACCAATCATTAAAAACAGAACAAACAAAAACAACACTACTAAATAAGAGATAAAAAAAATTTTACCCCATCTGAAGGAAAATATTTTTCAATTGTTGTCGAACCTGAACAAAGAACGATAACAAAAGTAATTCAAATTAAGATTCCTCGGTAACAGTTCAACACTTCAACAAGATGAGGATGAAAAGTATATATTAATAGTTAACAATGACTAAATGAGAATCTTATAGGAAAACATTAAGCCAAAAAAATTTAAATTAGTATAAGCACACATCCAACTCGCTAAAGCAATCAACTGTTGCCTATAATAACGCTGAAGAAAAAGATCATACACTATGTTGCATACTCTGCACAGGAACCTTCAAGTTTCTCTAACTAGTTAAACAATAACTTATCAACTGATATGAGAAATGTATTTTCTTGTTCCTTTGCTTTTACTCCAATAGAAAAATTTATGGTTCCTTTGATTTTTTTTGCTCCTTTTCACACATCTCAAAGTCATTTACAAGATACAAGAACACAACTATTGACACAATCAATAAATAATTTTAAAAAAACAGCCTCAATCAATATGCAATTTTATTCTTCAGTTCTCTAAGTTGAATTCAATATAAGTAACAATGATCTGTAGAATTGTAAAAAGATAGAGATGCTGTCAATCAAATATGCACAACAGACTTCAGACAGATGAAATCAACAGCTAACCATGAGTAACGGATGCAAATGACCACCCTCAGGCGGCAGACCCTTGACATTGAAGTTGTATTCTTTGAGTTCTAAATCTTTCCATGCACCACTGTAAACAACATGCCAACATTAGCAATTCAAACATAGGCTATGGAGGCGAAGTCTTATCACTCCAACCATTTCCTGCTTTCATATTATATAACCTAAGTACACTAGACAGTTTTGAATGCATACTGCCAGCATACAGGGGTGTTTCAGAATCATGAACCAAACTCTCAAATATTTCTGGTTTTTCAGGAGCACTACTAGCAGCTTTACGTAACAGGTCATCTAGTCTATCACTCTCATCCATATAATCTTCCGGCACATCATGTCTAGTACTACTACTTGTTGAAGATATTTCCTTTGGTTCACCATGCCATATCCAACGGGTGTATGTTCTATCAAATGGCCATTCATTTAAGTGTTTGAGAATTTCATCAACTCTATGATGCATTAAGTTATGACACATATAACACGGACAAGGTAATTTAGAACCCAATTGACTATTCTTAACAGCAAAGTTTACAAATTGTCTAACACCCGCTAGATATTTAGGGTCACCCAACTTTGTTGTTGATATCCAACTACGATCCATTTCTATGCACCAAAAAATTGAACACAATGTAAAGGAAAAGAAAAATATTCCATGATTATCTCATGCATTCATATAAACTACAAGAAGAATTAATTAGCAAAGAAAAGGCATATGACTACTATGTTATCATGTCGGTCATTAGCTAGGCAATACTAGCTGCTAAGTTATGGCATGTTATACGAAGGAGAAAAACCTAAGATCAATCAAGCAAAGAAATAAACATAAGAAGGTTAACAAACCATCAAGAATCAAATCCAAAACTGGTTACAAGAGCATATATAGTTGTCAAAATAGCCCTGTACATGAAGAACATTAATAAGTTATTTGTCTTTCTCTCTGTTTGACCCAGAAGCAAATACGTACCACAAAACAAGACAAAACATAATTGCACATCAAAACAAAATAGAATGTGAAGTAAAAAAGAGAAAATACCGTTAAACATCACAGAATTCCCTTGAGACTACTCAAGCTAATTTAAACATGAAGAACACAATATATGCATCAAAACGTCATTGAAGGGAAAAGATTTCAATATTTAATCTACATCCATTGAATCACAACATTTTCAAAAACTAAGGTCGAGAGCAAATCAAGGGATTTTTTTTTCATTGTTGCTGCACTTTATTGTTTTTGTTCCATTATTGTTAAAATAATTTTCAAATTATATAAACTTATGAAATATATTCAAACAAGCTCTCCATTCATGATGCACCAAGTGCAAATCAAACCACATCGAAAAGATGCCAAATAGAAACCAAACTTACAAATATATTGCTACTACATTCAGACTCAAACCCAAACACTTAATTTTTTAATTGGACTTGGATTTGAACCGTTAGGGTCCAATAAAGAATCGAATCAAACCCTTATAATAAGGTTGGATTTGAAAATAAAGAAAAGGTCATTCCTTTATATTGGTACTTTGTGAAGGATTTTAAAATCATCACCCCAACAATATGAACTATGATGTATTGAATGAAAAAGATTCAAAGAACCCTAAAACTAGTTAAATAAAACGGAGGATAATAGTAAAAAGGCAATAATTCCCCCGGCAATAACCCATCTTTTAACTTTTTTATATAAATATTAATTTTCGTTAACATAATTATTCTGTATAAATATCAAACAATCTAATAGTAGGTGATTGAACATTCAACTTTTAAGAAATTGTATCTTCAAGAAAAGATAGGCTTAATAATTAAGTAAAATGTCAATCTCAAAGCTTGAATAAACAAAATTTAATTGGTAATTGTTTATTGCATCCGTAGAATAAAAAGTGAGGTTGTTCGGCTTTTTGTGAACGATTTTGATGGTATCATTCCGCAAAACTCCATTACGTAATTTGTGATTAAAATTATGGATTAAAAGCCATTGTATGTTGTTATTTTAACAAATTAGTCAAAGATTACCAGTTGTGGGTTTAATCTATAACCCAAAAATTGAAAGGATAAAAACAACCTAGAAATTCAAAGAACAAGAAAAAGAACAAGAAACAAGAACAAGAACAACCCATAAATTGAAAAACTATTGCTCTACAATCGTGAACCCAGAAATTCAAATAAAAAAAAAAGAAAAAAAATTACCAGTCGTGGGTTTGATCGCTACGGCGTGGCGGCAAGAGTTCCGGTGTGCAGAAGGCGGCAGAAGCTCCGGTGTGCAGAAGGAATGCGGTTTTACGAACCGTGCGTGGGTTTGTGAGGGAAATAGATTTTCACTTTGTTTGAGAGGGAATGGGATTTTGGGCTGATTTGAGAGGGAAAAGGGGATTTTCACTTAATCGCGGTTTTACAAAAATGCATGTAGGGGATTTTTACATAATCGGTTTTACAAAAATGCGCGTTTTGAGACAAAGGGATCAGAGTCGTCGTTGCCAAAAATTATTAGTAAAAGATTTACAACGACTTTTTTATATCTGTATATTAATTATTTTTTGCAATGATATATATAGTTACGAATTATTTATTTAATTTTAACAACTAAATTTTTCGTTGCAAAAAATAAGGTTATATCGAAAAATTATTTTAAGTGGTGGGGAAGTTAAATTTTTTCTTATTGCAACGATTATTTAGCAATAACAACAGATTTCGCAACAACTTGTATTTTTTGCAACGAAAAAAATATAGTCGTTACTAAAACTCATTGCTAAAAATGATTTTTCTTGTAGTGATCGCCGATTTAAGAATGATTATAGCGCTTATAACGAACCCTAGATCGAGAAGTCAATGGCGTTGATAAGTATAATCGCGTCGAACTACTGACAATTGTTGATGATAGTAGCGATTATTAATAATTTGAAGAATTTTTGAAGATTAATTAAGGGGGAAAAAAGGTTGTCGAAGAGAGCTAGGGACAGTGGAATGAATGGTGGTTTAATTGCATATTCTTTGGGACAAAATAAATTTTCATATTATTTTCAATTTGGCGGTTTTTTGGTGTGAAATTTTTAAGAAAAATTAAGAGAACTTACTACTAGGAAATTAAGGAGTTCTCTTTGGTCAAATTGTGGGTCAAAGAGATTAACAAAGAGAACTGCTATGTTAAAACATTGTTTTCTTTGGTCTAAGAGATCTCTTTTCTATTTAGGAGTTCTCTTTATGCATGTTCCCTTTTAACAAAGATAACTGCTATGTTAAAACATTGTTTTCTTTGGTCTAAGAGATCTCTTTTCTATTTAGGAGTTCTCTTTATGCATGTTCCCTTTTCCTTTTTTGTAGTAGTGTTAATAGCGATGGTCTGATAAGTTTATTTAGAAGGGTTGAAGATTTAGGAGATTTACAACCAGTGACCATAGGTGTTAACCAAATCAAATTAAAGCACCTATAGTTTGCAGATGATATCCTGATATTTGTACCAAAGAATACAGTGAATCTAATTAATTATTTCAGAATTCTTGATGTCTTTTGCATCATGTTAGGGTCGAAACTTAACTATTCCAAATCTAGCTTCATCACTTAGAACTCCAGGCATGATGGATGGGCAAACGATCTAGCAAATAAATTTGGGTGCATGAAAAGTAAATGTCTGATGAAGGACCTTGGGATGCCTTTAGGTGCAAATATGTGCAACACCACGCTCTGGGTACCGGTCTTACCTAAAATGAGCAACAGACTAGCACAGTGAAAGTGAAGGCCCCTATCCAAGGCAAGGAAATTGGCATTGATAAAAAGTGTTCACAATAGCCTCCCTATATACTTTATCAGGGTTTTTTAAATGTCTAAATATTTGTCAAGAAGAATTTTTGCAGATAAAATTCTTTTGGGTGGATAAGAAAAAAAATAGTTATACCAGCTGCTAAATGGTCCACATTAGAACTGCCAATTAATCTAGGGGGTTGGATATTGAAAATCTTTTCCATAAGAACTTGGTGTTACTCTTTAATTGGTGGTGGAGATTCTCTAAAGAAGACTTTACACTCTGAAAGGAAATTACCAGTTTAGGGCATAACATAAAGGGCCATAAAGCATCAGTAGAAAACTTCAAAAATACACAAACAAGTATATGGGTATGAATAAAATCTTATAAAATTTTAAAATAAAATAATTAAGTTGGGGAAACTATGCTAAGTGATTAAAATCAAAACTTGATTTTGGGCAAAGGAATTTATTAAACATTCTAAATTCACCACACATGACTTTGTTGAAAATGTAGATGCAATCTGTAACACATAGCATAACCATAACAATGAACCCTAATAACCTAATGGTGTGCGCGTGCGGTTAAGTAAAACCCTATCTGCAGATCATAGTTAAACTGAACCGGTGGTAAACAAAAGATATAATTAGTTGTCTAATTAATTTGAAAGCAACAAATGGTTTATTGTTGCACAAATAGAAGGCCTTTTATTTCTGTAGACACAACCTGTAAAGTTCCACAAAATGGTGACCGGTGCAGACGTATTCTAAAGCGTATATGGAGCTGGTGTGCTGATTATTACAATAAAATATTAATATGTTGCTGTTGTGGGGATATCATTGTTGATAATGAATACACACATACAGTGTGTACTGCAGATTGTGGTAGAATGTACACTGAAGTGGAATGTTAAGGATGCAGGTAATGTAAAATCATTAAAGCTTACAGAATGGAGCAACTGAGGTCTATACATAAATTATAGCCATAGAATTGCTGAGGTATGCCCATGTAATGGATTGAATTAGTTCTATGTATGGGCAGGTCATTTGTACAAAAATTATGGTGGGAGAAGTCTGACTGAAACTATGCTATTGGTGTCAAGTGTTTTAGAGTATTATCGTATATTGACGTAGAATTTATAATTGTCATAGTGGTGTAGCAATTGTATTAGGGTGCATTGATATATATAATGACATATTTCTGAACCTTGTAAACATAGTACACTCCCATGTATTGACACTAAGTGGCCCGTTTTCGTATGGCTCTATTCCAATGGATTTTTTCTCTTCCGAAATTTTTTATGTCGGCGATCCTAGTTTTCAATGTTATTATGAGTATTAATGATAAAATATTCCCAAATTTTAGACAACGTCATTTAAACACAAGCATAACATGGTCTGAACATTCATAAAAACAATTCGTTCTTTTCAATATAATTTCATAACATAATTCTCTCTCTCTCACACAGACGCGCGCGCGCGCGCACACACACACATATATATATATATATATATACATATATATATATATATATATACATATATATATATATATACATATATATATATATATATACATATATATATATATATATATATATATATATATATATATATATATATATATATATATATACATACATTTATATATACATACATATATATATATATATATATATATATATATATATATATATATATATATATATATATATATATATATATATATATATATATATATATATATATATATATATACATATATATATATATATATATACATATATATATATATACATAAATATATATATATATACATATATATATATATATATATATATATATATATATATATATATATATATATAAATAAATATATATATATATATATATATATATATATATATATACATATATATATATGTATATACATTTATATATATTTACATATATATGTATATACATTTATATATATATATACATATATATATAAATATATATATATATATATATATATATATATATATATATATATATATATATATATATATATATATATATATATATATATATATATATATATATATATATTGTAACACCCCGACATTTTAATGACGTAATCACTTAATATTTTAATAGTTTTTAAAGATTTTACAATTATTATTTAATTATTTCCGAATTAGTTTTAATAAATTTCTTTCACATATGGATTTAAATGTCGACTTATATATATACTAAAAATATAGTTACGACTTCTCAAATAAAGAGGTTCGAATCAAAATGATTATTTTATTAAAATGTATGAGGCCGCGAAGGTGAGTCTCTTAGTTGGATCTTGCAACAAAATGAACCGAGATAAAAAAAATAAAAAATAAAAAAAAAAAAAAAGAAAACGGTTAAAGACCCACGAAACCCTAAACATTGAAGACAAGCCGTTTTCTCCTTCTCCTCCTTCTCCTTCTTCCTCTCTCTTCCCGTGCGCCTCTTTCCCACTTCCCGTGCTGCTGCTTGCGAGTGAAGCTGTCGGTTGAGGGAAGTGGGAAAGAGGCGCACGGGAAGAGAGAGGAAGAAGGAGAAGGAGGAGAAGGAGAAAACGGCTTGTCTTCAATGTTTAGGGTTTCGTGGGTCTTTAACCGTTTTCTTTTTTTTTTTTTTTTTTTTTTTTTTTTTTTTTTTTTTATCTCGGTTCATTTTGTTGCAAGATCCAACTAAGAGACTCACCTTCGCGGCCTCATACATTTTAATAAAATAATCATTTTGATTCGAACCTCTTTATTTGAGAAGTCGTAACTATATTTTTAGTATATATATAAGTCGACATTTAAATCCATATGTGAAAGAAATTTATTAAAACTAATTCGGAAATAATTAAATAATAATTGTAAAATCTTTAAAAACTATTAAAATATTAAGTGATTACGTCATTAAAATGTCGGGGTGTTACAGGCTACCCCCCTTAAAAGGAGTTTCGTCCCCGAAACTAGCGCAACCAAGGTACTAATTGAGAAAATTTATATTTCTAATAACTCCAGAAGGTGTCTTAACGATTTTAAGCCTAAGGAATTATCTCAAGGATCGTGACCTTATTGACACTATTATACTCACTCTTATCCAAATATTCATGCATATTTTGTTCCGAGCATTCATAGTCCTCTAAATTAACTCGACACCCAAACAAAGCATGTAAATGTCACACAATTAACTTAACATAATCAATCAAAAGCATGTAAAAATCGTACAAAGCATGCAATTTTCTAATAGGTCGGTATCATAGAGGAGGAAATGCATGCAAACGCGCGAATTTCTATCACATTCTACCCCCCTTAAAGACTTAGTTACGACCCCGTAACTTACTAACCTCAAGAAAAAGGTGCGGGTATTTCTCACGCATGGAATCCTCAGTTTCCCACGTTGCCTCCTGCGTGCGCTGGTTAGCCCATAGAACTTTCACCATTTTTATATCTTTTCTCCTCGTACTACGCACCTTAGAATCTAAGATCTTGATAGGCTTCTCTTCATAAGATAGATTCTCATCCAGATCTAAGGGTTCGGGATCTAGCACATGAGATTTATCGGGAACATATCTCTTCAACTGCGAAATGTGAAACACATCATGGACCTTACCCAACTCATTGGGTAATGCTAGTTTGTAAGCGACCTTTCCTACCTTCTCTGTGATCTCATAAGGTCCTATAAACTTTGGGCTCAACTTCCCCCTCTTGCCAAACCTCATGACTCCCTTCATGGGTGAAACTCTCAATAGCACATAATCCCCTACGGCGAACTCATCAGGTCTCCTCTTAAGATCTGCGTAGGACTTTTGTCGATCCTGGGCCGCCTTAAGTCTTTCTCGAATCATTTTTACCTGATCAGTCATCTCTTCTAACATAGCCGGTCCTAGAGTAACAGATTCACTGAAATCGTCCCAACATACAGGATTACGACAACGACGACCATACAGAGCCTCAAAAGGTGCCATCTGGATGCTTGCCTGGTAACTATTATTGTATGAAAACTCCACCATATCTAGGCACTCATCCCAAGATCCTTGCCTATCCAAGGCTACGGCTCTCAACATATCTTCAAGAGTCCGATTAGTGCGCTCGGTCTGTCCATCAGTGGCAGGGTGAAAAGATGTGCTTCTTAGAAGTTCTGTTCCCAGAGCTGCTTGAAAAGCCTCCCAAAATTTTGACACATACCTAGTATCACGGTCAGAAACTATAGATCTAGGGACACCATGGTATCGCACAACATTTTTAAGGTAAGCTCGAGCCAACTGATCCATACTCCATTGATTATTCATCGGAATGAATCTTGCACTCTTGGTGAGTCTATCAACGATCACCCATAACGTGTCATTTCCTGACCAAGTTCTCGATAAACCCAAAACAAAGTCCATTGATATGTCATCCCATTTCCATACAGGAATATCAAGGGTTGGAGTAAACCTGCAGGTCTCTTATGTTCACTTTTGACCTTTTGACATGTCAGAACACCTGGAAACAAACTCAGCAATATCTCTTTTCATCCCAGACCACCAGAATGTTTGCTTCAGATCTCGATACATTTTATCTCCCCCCGGGTGGACGGAATACATCGAACTATGAGCCTCTGATAAGATTTTATCCTTGAGCTCTGCACAAGAAGAGGGTACACACCATCTACCCTTGTATCGAATGCTACCATCCTCGAATATTGTGAATCCTTCAGCTTTTCCTTCTCTAACCTGCTCCCTCGTTTTTTCCAATAAGGAGTCACTTACTTGATGTGTTAAAATTTCTTCAAACAATGAGGGTCGAATTGATAAGGCTGTTAATCTGGACCTCAGCTCCCCGTGCTGCACAATCTCGAGGTTCAACTTTTCCATGTCTCTTTGCAACTCTCTAGGAATAGTCAAGGTAGCTACGGAATAATTGGTCTTTCTACTTAGAGCATCGGCTACCATGTTCGCCCTACCCTCATGGTAATTAAACTCTACGTCATAGTCGTTAATCAACTCTAGCCATCTTCGCTGCGCTCTTCTTCCTCCAAACCAGCAGCAGCAGCCGGCTTCTCCTTCCCCACGCAAGCAGCAGCCACCGCAGCACACCCCCTCCTCTCTCGCTGTGTCTAGCCGGCAGCCAAACCAGCAGCAGCCGCCAGCTGCTATCGATTTAAGGTCTTCTCCAGCCATTCTTGGCTTTCGTGCACCACCACCACGACCTTCATCCTCCTCTTTACCATTCTTGCTAGTTTTGATCTTTGTAAGCATCTCACTTTTCAATTGATTGATTTGCTAATTTTAATTAGAATCTACCATGTTCATGAGTTGTGTGTTGATTGTATATTGTAT
>NC_080047.1:19629782-19634782 GCF_026212465.1 Amaranthus tricolor
TAGAGTGAGGTCAATGAGATCAGTTAACATCACTTAAATCCAAAATAAAATCAAATAGTATAAAGAAATATATGCTAGAGTAGTAGTTAGTACTTTCATCTCCCACACAGTATAGACCTAGTTCAAATCTTATTGATAACATGAATATTTTTTTTCCGTTTTTAGTACTATTAATTACCCCATATTAATTATCCCAAATTCCCAAAGAAATTAAAAGCCCAATATCGAACAGTCGAAGCAAGACCCAAACGGCCAAACCCTCTGTCGACTCGGCTCTATGAGACTATGACGGTCATCTGACCGGCACCGGTGACCCGCGTCTACCACAACACTACTGCACCACTCCACCGGCGTACATCACTATCTTTTGTTGGACCATTTATGATTTCTCTTGTTTAAGGTATTTTTTTCTTTTTTCTTTATAATTTTTTGTCATTTAATCTTAATGTTGAAATTAATCAAATTAATTTGAAGTAATTCATTTCTAATGTTGGAATGATGATAAAAAATTTTATATTAATTTTTTATTTGCAATTACATAATTAGGGTTGTTAATTTTAGGGTTTTTTAAAATTTGGTAAATTACTTAATTTGTTGGCATAAATTGGATTTTTGAATTTATATTTGATGTTGAAATTAGAATTATCAATAGACAATAGTGATTAATAATATATATGGTAATGATACTAATGTAATGATTCATGGTTGTTGTGTATTGTGGAGTTGCAAATGGATAGATATTTCAAAAGACTTGCTTCTAAATCACATTTTCTTTCTAATTCAAGGTCCGAAAATTCACCAAGTCCACTTGGTGAAACTCATCACACTGAACATCAAGCTTCTCAAGTTCCATTGAATCATAACCCTTCTACTCAAAGAAGTAGAGTTAATGTTAGCACTCTTCCTTCCGACCCTGCCGATAGAAACCCAATATCATATTACGATGTAAATGATCGTGAGGAGATAAGAAGAGCTTATATTCAAAGTGGTCCATGTCAACCTCATAAAAAATCTTATTCGCAAACTTTAAAGTATGGATCAGCACGTCGATTTAAAGAAGAGTGGTATCTTAAGTATTCTAATTGGTTAGAATGTAGTCTTAAAATGATGCTTGTTATTGCTTGTTTTGTTATTTATTTGCAAGCGAAAGTGAAACTTCAAGTTTCCAAGGAGCAGAGGCATTCACTAGTGTTGGTTTTAGGACTTGGAATAATATTAAAAGATTTGATACACATATTGGTGGTGTAAATAGTACTCATAATAAATGTGTAAAAAGATGTGAAGATCTTATTATGCAAAATCAATCATACAAGCTGCTCTTCATAAACAATCTGATCAAGTTAAGATTTATTATAAGAATCGTTTGAATGCATCTATAAATATTGCTGGATTACTTTTGATTTTTGGATTATCTTTTTGAAGTCATGATGATTGTATGTTTGTACCATCATGTTTTATATATTTGGAAGTACTCACACAATTTGGGTGGTTTGTACCTTCTTCATGAATATTAATGAAAATCAATAATCTTTAGTTGAAGGCACCATGCACAAACCTTATAATATTTGGAAATAATTCATGCATTATCCATATAGTAACCAATCTTATGTTGTAACAACTTATGATAATAATTATAAAATAAGCTAACACCCTACGCACACTAATGTGCTACCAACAACAATTGAAAACAAGTGATTCTTTATAATTACTATATATAGAAGTATGAGAGTTTTCTACCATATCCTAGGGATGAAAGAGGTTCATAAAAGTCGGAGTCAATGCAAAAGCTATTAAAAGCACCTACACACAACGTTGAAGTTCCTCCAAGCAAAGTTTGATGATCCTCTTCTACATATTTGTTGTTCTCTCTCCATGGATGTGATCCTCTTTCTTTAATATTGCGCGCATTTTGATATATTGCACGCTAAATATCCTTCTAAAGGAGATAGGGCATTGATGCAGTTAAAGTTGTTAAAATGTGACCCGGCCCGAAAATCCGAACTGAATCCGAACGTTAACTGATCCGAAAATATGTTTCCTTTTTAGGTTTATCGAACCGATATTATCCGAACCGAAGTGGTTAGCTTTTGGTCCTCGTGATGTTGTCAACAAATATGAGGGTTACGATGTCAATGGGTTCAATTTGGGTCAAGATAAGAAGTCATCTCATCGCCAGAATAGTGGGGTTTCTAGTTTGGCGTCATCTACATTTTACTCGAGTGCCAAGGATCAATCGTCAGTTGATGCTAAATTGGTATACTACGGGCGGGTACACGAAATATGAGAGCTTAACTACTCTAGTTTCACTATTGGTCTTTTCAAATACAAGTGAGTAGATAGTAATCGACGATGCGTAAAAAATGATGACCCTTGTGGATTCACTCTTGTAGACATAACTCGTTTGCGTGACAGTGAGGAGCCATTTATACTAGCCACATAGGCCAATCAATTATTCTACATTGTAGACCCGTCTGATAAAAAATGATCTATTGTTGTACGGGAAAAAAGAAGTATCCTTGGTATAGGTGATGCTGAGGATAGGAAAGAATATGATGCTTTTGAAGACTCCCCGTCCTTTATCAATCCAAAATCCATGGATGAAGATGATGTAGATGTTGGTTATACGCGTGTAGATCACACAGAAGGAATACATTTGAATTAAGTAATTCACAAGGTATGAAGTATTTATGTTTTTTTGGCACTTACTCGCTTAAATTAGTTCAAACTTGATTTGTTTGCTTGAAACTTGGCACACAACACTATTTGTTATATATTATTGTGCTGAATTGGTTAGAATTGAAAATCATAGTCATATGCTTGAAATTACGTGCTAAGTTACGTTTTTACGGTTTTGTATGCGTTTTTGGCACTCTCGCATAAAGTAGTTCAAACATGGTTTGTTTTGCATGAAACTTGGCATACAACACTGTTTGGTATATAATATTGTGTTGAAATGGTTAGAATTGAAAATCATAGTCATATGCTTGATATTACGTGCTAAGTTGCGTTTTTACGATTTTTAAAGGGTTTTTGGCACTTTCTCGCATATACTAGTTCAAACATGGTTTGTTTTGCATGAAACTTGGCACACAACACTATTTGGTATATATTATTGTGTTGAAATGGTTACATTTGAATATCGTAGTCATATGCTTGAAATTACGTGGTAAGTTGCGTTTTCACGATTTTTAACGGGTTTTTGGCATTTCCTCGCATAAAGTAGTTCAATTTGGGTTTGTTTTGCATGGCACTTGGCACACAACATTATTTCGTATATATTTTTGTGTTGAAATGGTTAGATTTAAAATTATGTTTTTATGTTGTTCTAATATATTTTTATTCATATTCATTCAGGTACTCATCTACAATGCACCTTTTTAGAGATGAAATTTTCCCTGAGATCGAGACATCTGATAATGACCATCATAGTGAGTCGGATAACGAGTATGACGACCCAGTTGTTAGACACAAGAGGATGGCGGAAGACGCCCCAGCATATCCCTTGGAGATTGAATTAGTACCAATAGATGCTCCCACTACCAGTACCAGTGTTGGTTCTAAAAAGAGAATAGGACGATATCCTACGAAAAGCATCAATGTCACAGAACCCATGCACTTGGAATACAATGCATTGGTTCAACCCTGTGGCAAATGACGTAGGCAATATGGGAAACAAATTGGTATATTTATCCGTAAAATTTCCATATTGTACGCATGGAACGAGGTTCCAAAGGGTTTGAAGAACTCTCTATGGGATGATACTATGGTAAGCAACTTTACTATTTTTATTCATTTATTTTATTTTTAAAATAAATTTAATTGACACTAATAAATTTAATTTTACTTCGTTCTTTTGATTCAATCATCAAACTAATATATGACATTTAATTTCTATTGATTAATTAGGAAAAGCATGGTAAAGCTTTTTAATCAGCATGCAAAAGGAAGTTTTTACCATCGCTTGGGCCCAAAAACGTACGTTGAGGCTCTAAAAGAGTGGGTGATTGCGGTTTTATACCCCAATCAGAGTCCCACGACAACCTCATCTACGGCAACTCTGCAGCTGTGAATACTCCTGCTGGAGATCGGGTGCGGGATTGGTACTGCAGACTTTATTCCTGAGATTCAAGTGGTAAAATTACCTTTACTGATCCAGGAACGAAGAAGGTTGTTGATGATGTGGTGAGTTTTGAAATTATTAATTATATGCTTGATTTGTTTTGTATTTTTTGACTTTGATTTACTTAAGCTAATTGTTATATATGTCACTTTTTATTTGAACGGATGGGCTAGAAGGAAAAAGAAGGAACTGTGGAGTTCACCCCTAGAGGCAATGTTGATACATTGCATATGGTCTTAACATATGGTCTTAAGGAAATATCATAAAGGGTGGATAGTCGGAAAAGAAGATGTCCGCATGGGGTTAAAGAAGGCCTTCAACAAAGAGTGTGTCGCTACTCAATCCAGAACCATGCCACTTGAAGAAGTAGCGATCCTTAGAAGGGAAATTACTAAGGACGTTCTCGACAAAGTTGCATTCAATTTGCAGAAGATGGGAGCACCCATTGTTGACTTGGCAAATATGTTTGTCGAGGATCAGAAAAGTCAACATAGGGATCCTAAGGCTTCGGTCGAGCAAACACTCAAGCCAACACCCGAGCCCATTACCCCCGTAGCTCAAAATCCAACACCCCAGCCCATTACCCCCGTAACTCAAAATGCTACACCTGAAACCATGAACTTCATTGCTAAAAATCCGGAGCCAACGCCCGATTCAGTGGTGAAGGTACATAGTTTTTAAATATATAAGAACCTATTAGTTTAAATTGCAACGTGTTTTAATATTTTATTATGATGATAATTATACTAAATGACACAATTTTCAAGAGACGACTCCTTGTTCTCTTTTGCTGCCTCAGTTAGGTGTTGCCAGTGGTGGCGACTTAACTGAGGTTGCATATGGTGTGGCACAGCCAACCAAAAGGGCCAAACAGTGCATT
>NC_080047.1:19639782-19666262 GCF_026212465.1 Amaranthus tricolor
ACAAAAGAGGAAATGCGTGAATTGAAGAACAAGGTGGCCGTGTATGTAACAAATTTATGTGTTTGGTAGTGTATGTAATTAGTTTAGATTTTTTATTTTTGTATACATATTATATATTTAATATAAATTATTGTTAGATTTTAATATATATATATATATATATATATATATATATATATATATATATATATATATATATATATATATATATATATATATATATATATATATATATATATAGACACACACACACACACATATTTTTCAAAGTTATGTTATTAATTTTTTAATTATTTTGATTTTTTTGTATTTTGTTAAAAATGTGGTTTGTTGTTGTATATATGTTTTTAATTTTTAGAATTAGAGTATACATATTTTTAGGGTTAAATGATTTTAACTTTTATGTGCATTTTGTTAAAGAAGAAGTATACAATGTTAATTATTCTAAATGATTTTATTTTAGAACACAATGTAGTGCTTATATTATTAGGGTTAAATTTGTTTGGTATAAATAAGTGTATATGTGCATTAATTTTTTTTGAATTAATTGATCACACTAATTAGGATGACAAAAGATCGTTCTTGGATGTACGGAAGCATTGAATTGTCAGAATTTATATTGTTGGCATATTAGAATTTTGTAGTATTATTGTTAAACATCAAGTTAGGATGGGGGGGAGTTGGTTTTTATTGCCCATGTGTCATTTGTGGCAATGTATCAAAGGTATATAGTGTTCATATCCTTTGAGAGCACATACTTTGACGTGGATTTAGGCCTCAATATAATGTTTGGGTTTGGCATGGTGAGGAGGGACTTTACAAAGAGAAAAGTGTTATTAAGGATGTCAATAATGTGTCTGATGTTAATGAGGATGTAGTAGATCATGTTCATGGGTGTGAGATAGATGAAGAGAATGTTGATGAGGATGTGGATCATGTTGATTAGATGATGGAGGGAGTCGAGGATGAGTTAGGAATACGTCCTCATGTTTTTGACTTGTTGACAGAGGCTTTTAAAAAGCCTTTGTACCGTGGATGTACAAAGTTCACCAAACTAACAGCAGTGTTGACAATTTTCAACATTAAATCAATGTTCAATTGGAGTGACGCTAGTTTCACAACGTTATTAGAAGCGTTAGGTGAGATGCTTCCTGAGGGAAATGAACTTCTAAAGTCGACACATTATCCCAAAAAGCTCATGTGTCCTTTCGGCTTAAAGTACTGGAAGATTCATGCATGTCCGAATGATTGTGTATTTTATCGAAATGCAAACGAGAACTTAGAAGAGTGTCCTAGGTGTGGGTTATCGCGCTACAATCGTAAAGGGGCTCGGGATGCTAAAGGGCCCCCAGTTAAGGTATTTTGGTATCTTCCAATAATACCTAGATTCAAGCACTTGTTTTCTATAAAGAAAGATACGTTAAATTTGAGGTGACATGCAGGTAGGGTGAAGAAAAGATCACTTGCTTACACATCCATCTGATTCTCCGGAGTGGAAGAGTATTGATAGGTGGCATATGACAACTTATCGAGGTAGAAGAACAAAGGGAAGAAAGCATGCCCAATATGTATCTATGACATGGAATCCACGTGGATTCCTAAGTGCAAAGACATATTCATGCACCATCGAAAGTTCCTCCCACGTGATCACCAATATCGTAGTAAGAAGAAGATGTTCAACAGGGAGGTTAAGGACCGTGTAGCTCTTCGACCATTGACCGGTTATGACGTTTATGAACAGGTTAAGGGAGTTGAGACTGTATTTGGTAAAATAGGGAAAGTGCAAAGGGGTGAAGACCGATTATGGAAAAAAGAATCAATCAGGTTAGGCATTGTCTTTATATTATGCATATAGAGAAAAATGTATGCGCTGCCATACTCGAGACTCTCATGAACATTCCGGGTAAGACAAAGGATGTTAAGGTCGTGCTAGATTGGTATGAATGTAAGGGGCTTCGTCTAGAGTTGTGGGCATATGTTAAGGGGAGTAAGAAAAAAGAAATAGAGCTGATGAAGTTGGTGGCGGTAACAAGGGAAAGGGCGGTAAGAAGAAGATGAGTAATGACAAAGTTTATTTGCCTCCAACTTGCTACACATTGTCCAAAGCAAAGAAGCGGGCATTTTGTGAGTCTTTGTATGGCATTAAGGTTCCGTTTGGGTACTCATCCAACATGAAGAGATTTGTGACCCTAAATGGTGAGTTGAAGTTGGGAAGCATGAAATCTCACGATTGCCATGTAATGATGCAAGTGTTCTTACCAATTGCAATCCGTGGAATACTGCCAAAACATGTGACATATGCTATTACCGAGCTATGTTTGTTCTTGAACACAATTTGTAGTAAAGTTCTTGATCCCTTTAAACTTGATGCTCTTCAAGTCGACGTGATTGTAACTTTATGCAAGTTTGAGATGTATTTTCCACCTTCTTTCTTAGACATAATGGTTCATCTTATTGTCCATGTCGTTCGTTAGATCAAGCTTTTGGGTCCAGCTTTTTAAAGGTGGTGTTATCCTTTTTAAAGACACATTAGTGTTTTACAAAACAAGGTGAGGAATCCAGCACAACCCGAGGGGAGTATGATTCAAGGCACTGTGAGCGATGAGATTAGTAACTTTATAGCCGAGTATTTGGCCATGGCAAAGCCTATTGGACTTCCTACCTCTCGACATGAAGGAAGGCTTGAGGGAAAAGGAACAATTGGCTCCAAATCGATCACACCTCCTCGAGACAGTCTTCTACAAGCACACTGGTAGGTGTTGCATCATATTCCTGAAGTCCATCCTTTTTTGAGTGAGCATTTAGATATATTACGCAAAATATCGTTGTAAAGGGGATAGGGGATTGATGCAGTTGCATAACAAGACGTTTATAGATTGGTTTCATAATTGAGTAATAAGTGAAGAACTCAAGAGTGTATTAGAATTATTAAGTGGTTAGCTTTTAGTCCTCGTGATGATGTCAACAAATATGAGGGTTACGATTTCAATGGCTTCACATTTTGGACTGAGGGTCAAGATAAGAAGTCATCTTATCTACAGAATAACGGGGTTTCTATTTTGGCGTCATCTACATTTTACGCGAGTGTTAAGGATCAAGCGCCGGTTGATGCTAAATTGATATACTACGGGCGGGTACATGAAATATGGGAGCTTGACTACTCTACTTTCACTATTGGTCTTTTCAAATGTAAGTGGGTAGATAATAATCAACGATGCATAAAAAATGACGACCCTTGTGGATTCACTCTTTTAGACTTAGCTCGTTTGTGTGATAGTGAGGTGCCATTCATACTAGTCACACAAGCCAAGTAAGTATTCTACACTGTAGACCCGTTTGATAAAAAATGGTCTATTGTTGTACCGGTAAAAAGAAGTATCCTAGGTATAGGTGATGTTGAGGATGAGGAAGAACACAAAGCTTTTGAAGACTCCCTGCCCTTTATCAATCCAAAATTAGTGGATCAAGATGATGTAGATGTTGATTATATCTATGTACATCATACGGAATACATTTGAATTAAGTGATCAATTTTATGGGTTTTTAAGCTTTTTTTGCACTTTTGAGCATAAAGTAGCTCAAACTTGATTTGTTTGCATGAAACTTGGCACACAACACTATTTGGTATATATTATTGTATTGAAGTGGTTAGAATTGAAAATCATAGTCATATGCTACAAATTTAATGTTAAGTTGCAATTTTATGGGTTTATAAGCTTTTTTTGCATTTTCGAGCATAAAGTAGCTCAAACTTGGTTTGTTTTGCATGAAACTTGGCACACAACACTATTTGGTATATATTATTGTATTAAAGTGGTTAGAATTGAAAATCATAGTCATATGCTAGAAATTAAGTGTTAAGTTGCAATTTTATGGGTTTATAAGCTTTTTTGGCACTTTCGAGCATAAAGTAGCTCAAACTTGGTTTGTTTTGCACGAAACTTGGCACACAACACTATTTGGTATATATGATTGTGTTGAAGTGGTTAGAATTAAAAATCATAGTCATATGCTAGAAATTATGTGCTAATTAAGTTGCGATTTTATAAGTTTTTAAGCTTTTTTGGCACTTTCACGCATAAAGTAACTCAAACTTGGTTTGTTTTGCATGAAACTTGGCACACAACGCTATTTGGTATATATTATTGTGTTGAAGTGGTTAGAATTGAAAATCATAGTTGTATGTTAAAAATTACGTGCTAAGTTGCGATTTTATGAGTTTTTAAGCTTTTTTGGCACTTTCGCGCATAAAGTAGCTCAAACTTGGTTTGTTTTGCACGAAACTTGGCACACACCACTATTTGGTATATTTTATTGTGTTGAAGTGGTTAGAATTGAAAATCATAGTCATATGCTAGAAATTACGTGCTAAGTTGCGATTATAATACATCTATTTTAAGGTTTTTTGCACTAACATCTATTTTCTCATAGTTTTTTCGACAAGATTATAATACCATTGATTGCGGGTACTACACTCTCAAATACATGGACGATATTTTACAATCCGTGAAGGAGGTTGGAGTCGAAAACATTGATGTCGTAAGTATTTGTTAAGTTCTTAAATTATAATATTATATATTTACTATTGGTAAAATAAATCTAATGTTTATATGTATCATTTAATTTTGTATTATATTATAGGTTTTATACGACCATCCAAGGGAAACACGCCCTTTGAAAGATGGGGAAATGCGCGAATTGAAAGATAAGATTGCCGCGTATCTTGCTAATTGTTCTTGGTAAATAATGTAATTAGTTTAGATTTAGGACTTTAATTTGTATATGTACATATTATTATATATACAATCGAGAGTTTACAAAGAGATTATTGGTGATAATTGGTGATTATCATTGGATTATTACATTGTACATTAATCATTGTTTATTATATTGTACATTAATCATTGGATTATTTATTAATATTAATCGAAAAAAGCAAATATATATATATATATATATATATATATATATATATATATATATATATATATATATATATATATATATATATATATATATATATATATATATATATATATATATATATATATATATATATATATATATATATATATGTTATATATATATATATATATATATATATATATATATATATATATATATATATATTATATGTTGCGGGCCACCTAAAACCGCAACATATAGTGTAAGACTATATGCTGCGGTTTTGGATGCCCGCAGCATATAGTGCACTTTTCTGCTGCGGTTTTAAACCGCAACATTTAAAGTAGGCCATCTGTTGCTACTACTAATGTTTGGGGCCAAAACCGCAGCATAGTATGGAAAAAAAACCGCAGCAAATGAGGTTTTTTCCACTAGTGAATGTTTGTCGCATTATCTAGGTTTTGGGTGAAGAGCTAATTATTTCTTTTCGGGATGCTAATCAACTAATCATGGATTAAATAACGTTCTTTCTTAATCTCAACTTTCGTACTTTTGATTAATTCAACCATCAACAAGACTAATTAACTAGCAACTCTCAACGTTCGTGATTTTGAATGGAGATAAAAGGATTTAACTTGTATTGTACTTAGGACTTAATTAAGTGGTTCATAACATATTAAATCTCTAGACAACAACCAACAAATTCATCAATAAACTAATCCATATGCATATTAGGGTTTATACCAAGCTCTAGAAAGGAAATTACTCACCAATCATATTCATGAAAGTATTTAAATTAATTAAATAAACATAAACAACAATAATAAACATAATTAACAGATTAGATAACGATAATACCTTAACAAGAGAGAAGATAATGAAGAACAAACTCTAAACTTGATGAAGAATAAAAACCATAAACTTCAAATTAAATAAAAGTCCTAATTAAAATTAAGAGAAAATTAATCCATGATAAAAAAAAGAAAATTCTACGTCAGTTACATAGTATATAAATTGGATGCTACTATGTAAAAAAATTCTACGAAAATGCTTGTTCTTGTGTTTTATGAAAGTTCAATGCTATCATATAGAATTTCAAAAAAAAAAAAATAATTAACAAAAGAATGTAAATCCCAAATAAAGATTTTAAGTACCCTAAACATAATTTATAGAAAATTGCAGAAGAATCGTAAAACCCCCGCTCAAACTAAACTAATACTAATGAAAATAATAAACCTGTCTAACTTTTCTACTAAAACATAATAACGCCCAACTCCTAAACTAAAACTAATTAAATTGATAACTTTCATTTAAAATGATAACCGCCCCTAAAATTGCTCCTGCACAAGAGACAATTAGGAGCAGCGTTCAAAATCTCGGTGGAAGTGGAATGAAGTCTCGGTCAAGGCTTCAACAGGCAGCTGGCAGAAATTTTTAATGCTTGCAGATTCAGTTGAAGTGGATTAGTCTCGGTCGAATATTCCATTGGTAAGGTAAGTAATTGAATTCACATGGGCATCGTTGTTAAAGCTCTCTTTCTCAAGCGACATTTTAACTTTTCATGGTTTGACAATAAACAGTTTCTTGTTAAATAAAATTCCACTCATCTCACGTACATACATGTCTTTTCTCTTGCTGTGATTTTAATCTTAGCAAGAAGAGGCCTTTTCTAGCCATACCCACCTTCCCCACACCTAAGTCCTTCCATATCCTTCTAACATAGCCATCATTGACATGAAATGATGGATTGGCTCCGATAACATAGAACACAATAGTGACTTCAAAATATCTGACTTACTCCGCTATATATTAAAAACTAATTTTAACAGCTTTTTAAAGAGAGATTATTATTATTATTATTATTATTATTATTATTATTATTATTATTATGTAGATTAGTTATTTTATAATTAGCTTTCTTATATTTGTTTTGGTAAAATATTTTTTATATACTTCCATATTTGTTTCCCATCATGACACAACAATTGTTTCTTTCAAGACTTGTGTTTTAAAAATTCGCATGAGAATTTTCTATGAGCTATATGTAGCTAAAGGCACCATAGTCAAACACACAAAATTCACATAAGAGAACCAATAACAAGTGTTATACACAAATCATTATATCTTACAAAATAATACATGCACTATGCATAAAGTAACGAATCTTATGTTCAACATAACGACTTATGATAATAATATAAAATAAACTTATACACTCTGCACATTAATGTGCTAAACAAGAACAATTGAAAACAAATAATTATTTTTAAGTAATATATATAGAAGTATGATAATTATCTACCATTTCCTAGGGATGAAAGAGGTTCATATAAGTCTGAGTCAATGCAAAAGCTATTATAAGCACCTACAGACAACGTTGAAGTTTCTCCAAGCAAAGTATGACAATCCTCTTCTGTATATTTGTTGTTTTCTCTCCATGGATGTGATCCTCTTTCTTTAATAGTCTCCAGCTCAATAGAAACTTCCTTCATTGTTGGTCTGTCTTCTCCTTTTAACATTAAACACCATTTCGCTAAATTAGCCACTTGTTGAATTTGGTCATTTGTTCCTTCACTGAGTATGTTTCCATCAATGATTTCCATCATTTGACCCTCTTTCATCTTTAAAAGAAAATACATAGCGAGACATTTCTCCGGCTCTTGCCTAGTATTAGAAAATGCATTTAATCGAGTTAATAACTCCACCAAGACCACACCAAAACTATACACATCACTCTTTGAAGTTAGTTCACTGGTTTGCAAGTATTCAGGATCCAAATACCCAGGTGTTCCAAGAACCATTGTGGTGCATTGGTTTTTGTCTGATAAAACTAACTTCGAAGCTCCAAAGTCTATCACCTTAGCGACGTAATTGGCATCTAAGAGTATGTTCAATGACTTGACATCTCTATGAATTATTGGTGTTGAGATTGTGTTGTGCAAATATGAAAGCACATTAGCAACTTCTGATGCAATCCTTAATCGTAAAGGCCATTTAAGAATTGAAGCTTTCGTTGAATCACGCAAGTGATCATATAACGTTCCATTATTGATGAATTCGTACACTAGTAAAGGTACATCACTCTCTAAACAACAACCAAGAAGCTTGACCACATTTTTATTGTTGATTTCTGATAGAACGAGAATTTCATTGATGAATTGCTCAACTTGGTTGGGATCCACTTTCAGAGATCTTTTTATTGCCACCAATTCACCATTTGGTAAAATTCCCTTATGAACAATGCCAAAACCTCCTCTTCCAATTATGTTTTTTTCACTGTAATTGTTGGTTGCCGTTTTCAAATCTTGCGTTGTAAAAATATTTAACGTGTTGATATTTCGGCGGGTGAGTAATTCATGTAAAAGAAAACCGCCATTTTCTCGAAAAAAACTTTCTCGCATCTTTTTTACTTTACGTTCTCCATGCAAGAAAAATCCAATTACCAACAAAGTTATGATCCCACCAGCAATACCTACGAAAAAAGGAAACTACATCACTCATAATTGTCTATAAAAATGGCGGTTTTTTTTTTTTTTTTTTTATATATATAAATTTTCTTTTTAAAGTTGTGAATTAAAGGAATCAGATAGAACCTTCAATTTTGAGATTTATATGGGAGAATAACCAAATCAATACCAAATACAAACATTCAACACAAGATTTATTAATTAAACTTCATCCAATATCGATTACGTACTTCCCAAACATTAATTGAATAAGAAATTGATAGAGTTGTCCAAGAAATCACAAGAGCAGCCACAACCGAGGAGAGTTATTAAGGTCTCTATTAGTGTGTTTAGGCAACATTGTCCAGTGTAGCAAATATAAAAGTAATGTATTTTTTATTTTTACGTAAATTAATTCAATTAATTTTCTTATTTCACAAATTCTATTTTTCCTATGCCTCATAAAAAGTCAGGATAGACCATGCATTTATATGTGTTGAGAGATATAGAATAAAATGCAAAATACTAACTTTTTTATTACGACATATAAAAATAGAATAAAAGTACCGATTAAATAAAAAACTAAATAAACTACACATAAAAATAGGGAGTTAACCCATGACTCCATAACTTACTCTACTAAATTAGAAATAACTCCTAAAAATAATAACTACACACGTAACCACTGCTTTGATTCAACTCAACAGTATTGAGTTTGTTCTGATATGCGTGAGACTTGGATGAACTTTCTTTGTTGATAGTATGTTGTTCATGGTAAAGTTTGATTAAGTTGACGGTTTAATAGTTAATTATTGATTGATCTTTTTTTTTTTATATATAGATCAAAATGAAAACTCGATGACATACAGCTTAATTAAAACTTTGATCTATTTAATTTAATAATTTAAATTGTTGACATTAATTTTTTTTTGTCGATCTGTCTTTGCTAATGGTGTCAAACAATAAATGCATGAGAATTGTGGGTGGGATAAAAATTTTTAGTTTTAGTTTAGTTATTTTTATTGGGAATTTTATACTTGATTATCTTTCTTTTTTAGTAGATAGATAAAAAAAGAACAAAAATAATTGTTAGAACATTCGATGATCTCATCAAATTTATCAAGGCAAAGTAAGTGCTCTAGCCATGGAAACGGAAAAATCTTGGCACAACTTATTTTCGGAGTGGATCCGGTTTTATGTTTTATTTCTTGAGTATGTTTAGAAGTGGGCTCATACACATTTGACTATGTTTTATTCACGGACAACCAATTTCTGGAGCAAATTCATTTCAAAGAAAAATTTCTAGAGCAACTCCAGAAGTAGGCTGATTTGCAACACAAAAAAGTATAAACTTGTTAAAAAGTTACAAATTCTCAAATGAGATGATCTCACGATAACACTATCTTTATTGAACTGATCTAATCTACTCTTATTATTTTATACTCATTTAAATGATCACTTACAACTTTAAACTAATTACTTAAAGTTTTAAAATGATCATTTTATATAATCTTAATAAGGTGATCACTTATAACCTTCAAAAAATAGTTCCTTCAGTACCAATCATTCATAACCTCCCGCCTCCCACATATCTTAACTTTTGATTAATTTTTTCCTCCCCCCTCCCCTCCATAATAGCCCCTATTCATCACCATAACTTCTTCCTCACAAAACTATAACACCCCGTTAATTTACGTATATTAATTTTTTTCGATTTTAAGAATAATATTTTAAATAAAAGTATATAATATTACTATGTTATATATTATTTAAATGACTTTGGGCTAGTGCTAGTAAAAAAAGACATATAAGCCCACTTTTCATAACAAGCTTCATGAGACCTAACACTTAAACTATCACTTAAAAAAAGAAAAAAAATAAATAAAATATATAGGACATGAAGGTGTAATGTGGTGTTGATTTATGAGGTATAAGAGAAGGGTTTTGTAACCCCTAAAATGAATTTAAAAGGTTTGAAAAATATTAGTAAGTAAGTTTTTTCTCTTAGACTCATAATTTTACTAAAAAGAAAAGAAAACAGCAAACTCCCTAATTTCCCCTCCAATTCGAGTGCCACTATCACCATACCACCATTGGAGTTTCTATTTTTTACCAAAATTCAAGTGAGTATTCTTGTACATTCTATACTTTCTTTATAATTATAAATTAAACATGTTTTAGCACACTTTTCATGAATAAATTATATGTGTATCAAATCCAAAAATAAAGGTTTATATATGTTTTGATATGTTATTTTCGTATTGTTATGGTTGTGGTATAAGTTGTTATAAATAGGACTAGATTATGATAGTATTATGTAATGTGTGACTTTGTATTTGGATTGCTGATTTTAGATTAAGCATGAGAATTATGATATGATTTCATTAGTAAAATAATGGTTATTATAATCATGAAATGTTTATTGTACTTTCAGATTTCATATAATATAGATTGAAATCGTAACGATGTATTAAAAGGTTATCGTATGTGTGAAAACGATTAAAGTGATGGTGTGAATTTGAATAGAATTGTTGGGATTTTAAATTTAAATTATTGATGAAATTGGGACAGTACTGCAATGATAAAAAAAACATTGAGAATTTTGTGGGATTGGCAAACAATCCTGTAAGTGGCCAAAAATAGCCGAAAAAGTGACATTTTGGACACTTTTTGGCTTCAAAAATATATTAAAAATACTTTGGGTACTTAGCATACTATTTGGATAGAATGTTGAATCTGAACGTTTTGATCATAATTTAAGCGCATAACTTGAATGAGTAGCGTTGCTAAACTTATGAAGTCAATGTGTAATAGTTTGCGTTGTGGTAATGTGGCAAATGATGTTTTAAGTCAATGTGGAGGTGCTTATACGTACAAATATATTGACTAATGTAGGATGACATTTTATTACGAGAGATCGTTAGATTTCTTAGAATTGATCGTATACTCAAGGTATGTACACGTAGTAAAATATTATATCACGTTGATTGTTTATTGAGGAAAAATGGATGTAGTATAAAGATGATTATATGTTTTCCTTAATCAAGAAGTATGATTTTAATAATTTGATAAGTAAAGGTAGTATGTCCTCACTAACATAAAAGTAGACGTATTATGACGTCAATTAGTGGATTGATTTTACTTGCGGTATATAGGAGAATTATGAGTCACTGCGGGTTATGCATACTTAACCATAGGCACCAAAGTATGGCGTGTTGCCTATGATAGAGACTTCGGAAAGGGTTAGCTCCCCCAAACGTATTGTTCTCACACTTGGAGATTAGGTTGTTTTAGCAGTACGACGGGGTTGTTCCGACAGTATGGTTGGGTAATTACAGCAATATGGCTATCTATACTATTTTATTTATAAGTGAAGTATTCATAAGCAATGAAGTAGAAATTAACCAAGAGTAACTTAAATAATTATGATTGGTCATGTTTATATGAAATGTTTTTACTTTAACGTTATGATTTATTTTGTATAGTATTTTGCTGACGTGTACCTTTGATGTTAACGATCCTGTGATGATGTTGTTCCTCTTGTGGTTAACAACTAGTAGTTAGTTCAGTTGCAAGATTGGGGAGTGAGTTCACATGTAAAGAATAAATTGTCTTAAGTATGGGAGATTCGTTTATATAACATTTCTTTTTATTTATCGTAAAACATTTTGACTTAAGAGGCGTTCATGCTCTCGAGTTGTATTTTGTTTTATTTAATTTTTGCTGCTAGACTTAAAAATTTATTACAACCTTAATGACTGTAGTAGAACTCGATCCGTCAAGTTGTTTTAATAAATTTTTAGTTTGATATTGCTAAATAACATCTTTTACGGACTCGGACTTTCGTTATAGTTTGAATCTATACTATTTTCGTTAATTTTTTTTCGATCTTTGCTTCCGTTGTCGAACAAATAATTGGCATCAAGAGTTCAGGTTTAATCCTAGGAAGAATTTTTTAAGGAAACAATGGTAAAAGATTGTATAATAAGGATTGAGAAATTTAATGGCACAAATAGCTTTGGGCTATGGCAGATTAAGATGAAGGTGTAATTAAAGTAGCTACAAATTTGGCATCCATTGATCCCAAGAGTGCGGCGTCTACATCGGGACCTGAAGACAGATTGCGTAATGAACAACTAGTAGTGATGGAAGAGAAAACTCATTCTACCATCTTGCTAAGTCTTAATGATCACATCATCACGGAGGTTGCTAATTAGGAGACGATTGCGAAATTATGGTAAAAATTGGAGTCATTGTATATAACTAAATTATTAACCAACAAATTGCTGTTGAAATATCGTTTGTTTAGCCTCAGGATACAATGAGGTATGCTATTAAGAGATCATCTAGAAAATCTTAATTCTAATTTACTAGATTTGCGTAATTTAGATATTAAGATAGATGATGATTAATATTGGTTGTTTCTTTACCGAATAGTTATGAGAACTTTATGAAATCTTTTATGGTTGGCAAAGACTCGTTGACCCTAGAGGAAGTGAAGGCAACACTTTATACTAGAGCGTTGCGTCAAAAGCAGACATGTGATAATAGGGATTATGACATGGGTTTGTTGTTAGGTTATGTAAAATTATAAAAAGAAAAATGGGATTGACAATAGTTTGGTGCTAGGTCAAGTACTGGCAATAGTACAGGTGGGTCAAGTAACACTAGGAACATAATATGATAACACTATAGGGAACTAGGACATTTTAGGTCTAAGTGTCCAGAATTAAAGAATAAATCTCAGGCCATAATAGTTGAAAGTAAACAGAATAAGAGTTATGATTCAGAGGAAGACTTAGCATTGATCAGTGGTGTTGAGTCTAATGATTTTTTTTATAGCTGGATTCTTGATTTTGGTAGCTCGTTCCATATGAGTCCTTTTGAAAATTGGTTTGATACTTATGAGTTTTATTTTGGGGTTTAGTTACAATTGGTAACGATACTCCATCTGAAGAAGTAGGTATTGGTTCTATGAGACTTCGGACTAGTGATGAGAGAAAGGTTACTTTGAATAAGGTGAGGCATGTTCCTGCATTGGGAAAGAACTCGATTTCTCTTGGGACCTTAAATGATTTGGGGTTTAAGGGTGAGTTTAGCAATGGGGAAATGAATGTATTTAAGGGTTCAGATTTGATACTTAAGGGTGTCAAGGAGAAATCCCTGTGTGTCTTCAGGGTGTTGCGCTGCTTAATTCTATTGCTAGTGTTTCTACTTGTGACTTGGAGGTGACAGTTTATGATAGGTATAGTCATATGGGTGAGAGAAGAGAGATGGAATTGTCCATTGGGAATCGTTTTACATGTAATCAAGGATGCCTACCTTAAGGATGACAAGCATTGGGTGTTTGGGTTTAAACATGGCTGTGAGCTTAGCATTGAAGCTCATGACCACTTGTATGTTAAGAAGATTGGTTGGCTATATTTGGGCAGCTTGATTTGTGGATTTTTTTATGTTCTGTGTTTTAGTTATTGTGAGGCATCATGCTTATGGGATAAAACCATTGCAGAGCAGTGTTACAGGAATAATGAATCGGACCTTGTTAGGAACAATTTTATGCATGCTCTCTAGTACTTGCTTGTTGAGTAGATACTGGATTAGTTTGTTTGATCGGGATTACACACAAAATTAGAAGTGACCAGTATGTGTGTAGTGTGGCTCAATAGGGTATTGTGTTATCTCATGTTTAGGGCCTTGTTAGGGCTTTAGTGTGTTGTCGTGCATTTTGCAACTACTGATTATAGTGATTGTGGTACCGAGTTTGAGGTGGAGTATGAGGTCAATCCCACCTACAGTTCCGTTTGATCCTGGATTGATGTTGTTGATGTTGCCCCAGGTATCTCTCTGATTGTGATTTCTAGTGTTATCTTTATCTCTATAGATAGTTTAAAGCAGTCAATACAAGGAACATTTCTCTAATCTAGAGGATTTCAAGAGAAGCCTATATGTGTTATTGAGAAGTCTAATAGGTTGGTTATAGGGATTCTTGTTTTGGTTAATATGAGTGTGGTAGGTTATGCATTGAACCTTGTGGGTTTGGCAAGGTTGGTAGCCGTTTTTCTAGAGTCACTTAAGCCTCCAACTTATAAACACGTTATAGAGTATAGTGAGTGGGCGCAGTAGATTACTATGACTTTACGTATGAGTAGAGTATGGGAACTGTTGTATAGACTTGTATTGTTACTTAGCTCATTTACATCACCTCATTTTGAGGCTGAATCGGTCTATATGTCTAGAGTTAAGGTTCGATGTTTGAAGTATGATGTGATGTGTACTCATTTTGCGCATGCCAGAAGTGTAATTTGTAGGTTTGTAACTTAACCTGGGTGGGGGCACTGGCAAGTAGAGATTTGTTCTCTCTACAGTTGGCTTCGGTTGTGTTTATTGAGTTTGATTTTATTATGATCTCGGTAATGGTTCTTTGTGATCAACCTTGGTTAGGTTTTGTGTATTGTCATTGTTTGTTCAATGATCAGGTACTTGATGTTTGAGAGAACCACAACGTGGTCAGTTTTTTATCGATATACACATATATGAAGATAGTAGTAAAGAAGATAGGATGTTCTGACAGTCCTAGTAGATTCTTTACTATGTTAGATTCATTGGCATAGGCTCTTAGGGGCGGTGTTGAGGGAGCTCACAGGTGGAGGTGTGCACAACCTCAAGGTGGAGCTTGCCTGGTGGACTCGTGATCCAGGTGGAGCACTATAAGTGACTTGTGATGCTAGTTGAGCATTATGAGTGTTGTGCTTGGAGACAACAATGTAATGAGTCTTGGTTGGAGACTCGTTAGTTGGTGTTGATGGGTCTTGCTTGGAAAATTATCAAGATAAGTCTTTGTTGAAGTTTTGTCGGGATGTATGGCTTATGTTTGAGCTTTGCATCGGGTTTGGGTTGAGAATGGCTTTGTTTCACTACGGTTTGATGGGATCATTGTAGACTACGGATTCTCGTCAAGGTAGAGATTGTTGGGATTTTGTGACTTGAACCAAGTCTAAGATCGGGTTGAAGATGATGAAAAAAGGTTTGAGTCAAAAGGCGTTACAAGTTTTTAGGTGTTTACTTTATTTGTCCATGATGGTTTGTGGTGGTTACTGCATGTTCTGATGGTTGTGCTGGTTACTCCATATTCCCATAATGCCTTTTGATGGTTATTTTTAAACTTAATGCCTATGTTTCTTCTTTTTGGAATTTAATATAAACATAGTTATCAGAATCCTGATTCTAATTTACGATTCTACAATCCTACGATCAAAAAATAGACAACCGATTCAGATCGTAGGTAGGATCTTAATTTGATATAATGATGCGATCCTATTTAGCTCAAGAACTTAGGTCATAGGATCATAAAAAGATTTTACGATCCTACGATCCAATCATAACAAGGGTAGTTTTAATCGTAAAATATTTACATATAATTTATATGTCACTTGTTAATAAATATAAATATAAATATAAATATATATATATATATATATATATATATATGTATATATATATATATATATATATATATATATATATATGTATATGTATATATATATATATATATATATATATATATATATATATATATATATATATATATATATATATATATATATATATATGTATATGTATATATATATATATATATATATATATATATATATATATATATATATATATATATATATATATATATATATATATATATATATATATATGTATATGTATATATATATATATATATATATATACATATACATATATATATATATATATATATATATATATATATATATATATATATATATATATATACATATATATATATATATATATATATACATATATATATATATATATATATATATATATATAAATATATATATATATATATATATATATATATATATATATATATATATATATATATATATATATATAATACTGATGTCAATGCCACTAAAAGTTCAAGTTTTTCTTAATTTTCAGTTTAAAAGTAATTCTTTTCAAAACTTAATAGATGAAGCAAATAAGTTTTGTACTTACACCTTATAACTTGAAAAAGAACAAATATAATTCATAATTATTTATCCAAAGCTCAGTAATGTATACTTGTAGGTTCACATGATCATACGATTTGATTTTACCAATTTTGATCCTACTCACTCAACGATCCTCGGTAGAATCCCGATCCTAATAACCTTGAGTATAAATAAACCCCTCTATTAGAGCTAGAGTGATCAAGCCACAAAATAAGAGAGAGGATACAAATTATGAGCCATAGTTTTGTGTGAGAAAAAGTTTTGAGAGCAATTGTTATGGCTTCTCATGCTCATCTTGTAATCTTCCACTTTATAGTGAAAGTTTATTCTCAGTGCTAGTGGATGTAGCTATCACATTGATAGTGAACCACGTTAAATTTCTCAGTGTGATTTTCTTTATTGTTTGTTTGAATCTTTATTTTTTTCGTTATTTTCAATCTTTGCTTTCGCTGTTGCACAACATAATCAATGGTGAACCACCTTAAATAATTGTGTTTTTGTTCACTCTAATTAGATTGTCATGTGTAAATGATAAACACAATTATTTGAATTTATTCACATGATATATACTTCTGTAGGATTGTCATTGTTAGTGATTATGCGCTTACTTTAGAACATTTATGCTACTTTACTTATTTTGGTTATTTATGTTTATTTTGAATGATTTTGATCTTTTAAAGCATAATTCTTACGATTTTTAAGATATTGGAGTTTAGTAAACTAATTTGGACTCCATTGAATATGTTTGACAAAAGAGGAACAAAAGAATCGTTTGAAGATGAAATTTGATATATGTTAACTATTTTGAGCATACTTTTTGATACGCTTATTATATTGATGCAAGACTAGCGACATCGAAAACTAGATTCCACGAGCTTTCTAATGTTATATTATATGCGACCGTCAAGCAAAAAATTACGGTCATTTGAAGTTCGTTGTTCAATTGATAAGCAATGAGTTACTACTCACTGGAAAATGTTGTTTAAGTCAATCTTCGCTCTCTAGGCGATGACTCGTCGCCTTCCTCCTACACGCGTATGCCGTTAAGATCCATATTTTAGTTAGATTATTTATTTATTTACTTATGATTTTCTAGGTTCGTTAAAATAGGTTAACTTTAGGTTTTTTTTTTACCATAAGTTGGCCATAATAAAGGCTTTAGAAGAACATAACATTCACACATTGGGATTCTTGTTTTCTCCCTGTTTTATTTGTTTTGTCACTGTGTGTCATATGAAGAAGCAAATAAATCATAAAACTAGGTTTTTGAATTCGATCCACTACTACATGTATATTGCGTGCTTACGGTGAATAAAATTTTCATATTAGTAAACTATCTTAATACTTATAAATAGTCAAATTTTAGGCCCCTCAAGCTACCTCCATAATCCATGGTTGCATATTCAAAGCGACTAAGGGAAAAACTAAAAGATATATGAAAATAAAGGAGCAATGAATATTTACTATGTAACAATTAGTTTAATTAATATTTTTATTTTGATCCATCCCTTTTAACTATGCTATATTTTTATTTTGAATAATAACTTCATTACTTTCTTTCATTCTTATCCAAACATTTTTTTTTCTTTCATTAATATTATCCACAAAATTTATTTTTCTCCACCATTTTATAAAGAATTGTAATATATACTCCCTCCATCACTATTCGTTCCATTTGTTTTTTGAATACTATTCATCACTGTTAATTTGTATTTTATTTTTAATCTACAAGTTAATACAAAGTCAAGTTTTCAACTGAAATCTTGTTTGATTCGTGTTAATAAAAATTTTATTAATATCAACTTATTAGAATTTTTACTCAAGAACAATTAGAGATATATTTATAATTAAAGAAGTATATATATTGACAAATATATCAAAACTAAATGTGATAATAATAGTGAATAAAAAGGACTACCTTGCAAACCTTGTAGAGACAAAGGAAGTTACATGTGAACAAAACTTTTATATAGAATATGGGTAATACAAATTAAATCATAATATTAGCATGTTCTAACCATTTGACCCTATTTAATTTGACATGAAAACTAAAATATAATAATAATATATTAAGGTGGTAGGGCTTTTGTAAATAAGAGATATAAAATAGTTAGTGAATAAAAATTATCATGTGTATTAGAAAATTGAATTTGAAAATTGTAATAGGATAAATTAAAATGAAAATGAGATAAATTAAATAGTACAAAAAAGTATAAAATTACCTGCAGTCGCCAAAACAGGTATAAGCCAAGGCTTTATATTAGAAATGCAAGGAGTAGAAGTTGTCCCATCACCGTGGTAGCCCTTTGGACATTTGCAATTGTAACTTCCCACCGTGTTGTAACAGTATTCCGCTTTCTCGCATTTATTGTCTTGCTTGCATTCGTCAATGTCTAATGAAAGATTGTCGAGGAACGAATTCAACCAAAAAATAAATATGATTGTTGGGGTCGCAAGATATGTTATCACTACAACAAATTTAACTTTTCGCGACATTGGATTTAGTGGCATTAAAAACATGCCACTGATTTATATTTTTAGTGTAATAATTGTTGGCTTTTATTTTAAGTTCAACTATAAAGTGATTTAGTGACACTTTATTTGGCATTTATAATTTTTATTATAGTTTAAAATGGTATTTATGAGAAATGTCACTAAATCTTATGTCACAAAAAGCTTTCGTATGTTGTTTATTATGCTGCTAAATAGTCTAATAAATATCACTAAATCTACTATATATTATTTTAAATTTGAAATAGTGACATTCAAATTAAATGTCGCTCAATGTATTTCACTATAAGCAAATTATGTTTTAGTGTATATACTCTAATAGTGACTAGTGAGGGACAGCGAATGGGTATGAGTATCAATTTTTGTGGATAATGGATTAGTATACGTAAGAATTTGATGGATTTTCAAAAGATATATAGCAAGTAAAAATTAAGAAGCTTAGGAAATAACCATCATATTACCGGTGCATCCTCGAGGCAAATATGGATTTCCCGCATAACCATCTTTGCATTTGCAACGATATCCGGATTCATACTCCATATCATAGCATTCTGCATTTTGTTTGCATAAGCAGCTTCCATCCTTTTCAGCCTTTGAACAATTTTTATGACCAATTGACCAATTCAACACAATAGGAAGCATTTTTTTATGATCAGCAGAATAATTCTGAGTCAAGTTGCTTTTATAAAATTTGAAGGCATCTTTAGCCACAGGAAACGCAGCACTGCAGGGGTTGAAAGAATACACCAAACTATGGTTTAAATAACTGTAGGCTCGTACAGTGACATTTTTAACTTCAGTAGGAATGGCGGATTGACAACAACCAATCCCTGAACATTCCCCATCAGTGGCATCATTCAATTCAACGCATTTAGTCATGCATCCTGTTTCATATGTCTTGTTATGTCGGAACCCAGTAAACCAGGCATAAGTGTCACATCCTATGGCAATTAAGTTGTTTTTGGAGCTTGATATGGTAAATGATACCAGATGTATCGAATGCGATAATTTATCAATCTTGAACCCACTTCGGTTGTAACAATCGTAAGAGACAATCGGGTACTTAATCCGAAGTTCACCTTCAAGTATTGAAATGTTTTCAATCTCTAGGTTTGTACCGAAAATTGGTGCTAGAGGACTTGTACTGCTTTTGTTACAATGAATTTTAAATGAGGAAAAAGTGTTGTTGTTGGATTCTTCAAAAAAACAGCCATCACCAATACCAAATGGCCATGGAATATCAATGTTTCCACACTTTTGTTGGCAGTGAGGAGCAATGACTTGTGATGACGACAACCCTACTTCATTGCCTCTATTCATGTGTGGTGCCAAAACCCAACATACAATTATCGATAATACAAGTGTATAATAATAACTCATCCTTATATACTTTATTTTGTTTTCTCTTTACATCAAAGATTTCAAGAACAAATTATGAATGTTTGAGATATATGAAAATAAAAAGAGGAATACAACCCAACTATATATACAACTTCAGTTAGTTATGAAATATAAAGAGTGGTACATAGACCATGTACTCCTTCGTCGTCCTACTCAATTTGTCTCATTTCTATTTATTATTTTTTTTAATATGATTGCATTACATTTATTTTTTATATTATCTCTATATTTTTAAAAATCTATATTATTCTAACCCACTCTATTTATGTAGTCTCAATAACAAATGGGACAAAATGATAAAAATAGAGTCTAAATATATTAAAGTCAATATTAATATTAGTATATGATGTTTGTGGTTCCTGCAAAAATATTGAATTTTTCAATAAATTTTACTTATAAAATATGTTGGATCAAGATTAATAATGATCATATTTACACTAAGTCTTATATGAAATTGTCTAACCATGTTGCTATATAAGTTGCCTATATTTTTTAAATGATCACTTTAAATAATCATTTTAAGGATATAAATTATTACTCTAATTCTATTAAAATATTAACTTCAAAATTATAGTGATCAGTTTAAAGTTTATAAGTGATCTCTTAATTAAGATAGTAAGTGTAAAATGGGTCAATCTAAAAAAAATATTTCACGCATTTTTATTTCGTTTAAGAATTGGTGTAATATTTATGCTTGTCATCACTAATCTATTACAATTCTTTTTTTTTATCTATACTATTGTTATAATTAGAGTTGTTCAAATGTGATCCGACCCAAAAATCCAAACTGAAAGTTAATCGACCCGAAAATATGTTTCTTTTTTAGGTTTATTGAACCGATATTATCCGAACCGAAGTTGCGATCGAACCAAATTACGACCGAAATCGTAAAAATCGAACACGAAATGCGACCGATTTTTATAACCGACATATAACCATTAACCAAGATTACCCGAATCTAATGGTGATTGACCCGAGTCATACCCGACCCGAATCATGCTCAAAACCAAACTTAATTCGGCTAAAATAAAATGAACAAACAAAAAGGAACGGGTAGAGAGTATTTGTATCTTTCAATATAGTATACATTAATTGAAAGAAAGTGATTTATTTCACATTTCAGCGTGTTTGCCCTTCTCAATTTTATTATTTTTCATTAGAATTGTTTCGATTATGAAACGAGGAAGTGGGATACACTTGAAATACCTGGAGATAAGTAGAAGTGTGATCAAGAGAAGCGACTTATGATAGGAGGTGACCTGAATTCCTGCAACATAACACGTTAGCCTTGTCCGGGGGGTGATCTCCCGGAAAACCCCTCCGACGCTCAAGTTAGAACGTAAATCGGAAATTAATGAATGACAGATTGTAGAATGAATGCAAGAAGGAAGGTCGGGATTGAGATTGCTTGTGCTAGTGCTAGTGGTTGGAAAGGCTTGAGGAAGTAGTGTAAGCAAGGATACTAGGAAAGCTGTTTTCAGATGTCCCTTCCCCTCTGATGGTTGTCCCTATTTATAATGTTGAAGGAGGAAGTTACTTCAGAGAGGAAAGGTGGAAGATCATGGGAGTAGTGGGAGTAATGGGAGGTGGACTGGTCATGGGAAAAGTGGACAGTTATTCACCTTGAAACAAGGAGAGCCAAGCATGACTGAAGAGTGGAAGGTGGTGGGCAGTTATTCTCCTTAAAAGGAGGATGGCCAAAGAAGATAGATGACAGGGAAGTTAAGTATTCTGAAGGTAAAATGTCATGAGCCTTCCAAGGAAGATGGGAAGTCCAGCAGAAAGCCCATTGACCAAAAGTCAAAGTCAATCCGGAAAGGTCAAAGGATATTTTAGTAATATGATGCTAATTAATAAATAAATAAATTAATTAAAAAACAGTACCATGACAAGAATAAATTTATAGGAAAATTTTATACATTGGTTAATGGAGTATAAACCACGTACATAATAATCACGTAAAATCAATTTGTGTGCGATTTTTCCTATTGAAACACTACAAAAAAAGACAACTTAGTTACTATAACCTACCGACTAATCCCAAACAGTTGAAAATTACAGACTGACTTTCCGACTGACAGGAATTAGTCGGAATTTTCGACTAAATTGCTACTGAATCAGTTTTTGTTCGGAATTTTAAGTTGAAAAAAAAAGGAAATTTACCACTCGTTATTTTCCAACTATTTTCCGACTGAATTTTAGTCGGAAAATTACCGACTATTTTCCGACTCAAATTAGGTCGGAATTTACTCGGTAAAATTTTCCAGATAAAACTAATTTCCATTTGGTGGGGTATCCTTATAAGAATCAGCCAATACTAGCCATAAACACAAATTGGTTGGGCCCTCTTTATATTGAATTAATCTATACTATAACCTTACAATTTTGATTTCTCATATATATATTCTTACAATTTTAATCTATTATATAATCTTACAATTTTACCGACCATTATTATAATTAGATTTCATAATTTTGGGACTAATTTAGTTCAACTAATTAATAATAATAATAATAATAATAATAATAATAATAATAATAATAATAATGGACTGATACGAGTAATAATATATTAATACAACTATTTATTATATGCTAATACAACTAATAATATACTAATACGAGTAATAATATACAAACGAACTAACAACATACTAATACAACTAATGTCATACTAATTATATACTAATACAACTAATATTATATTAGTGATATATTAATACGACTAATAATACACTAATTCGACTAATATATAATAACTAATAATGCACTAACACTAGAAAAAACAACTAACCGACTAAAATTTAGTCCGAAGATTAATTTGCATTGACTTGCTATATATATCACTACAATTATTCCAAAAATTTAGTGACTAAAAATCAGTGACTATAAATAATTGTATAGTGACTTGCTAAACTTAATAAAAGTGATTAAAATACTAATGCAACTAACAATATACTAATACTATACGACGACTAATAATATAATAATATGACTAATAATGTACCAATATGATATGACTAATAATATACCAATATTACAATAACATAGTAACATAACTAATAATATACTAATATGAGTAATAATGCACTAATAGGAGTAATAATATACTAATACGACTTATTATTATATACTAATAAAACTAATAATTAATACACTAATACGAGTAATAATAACTAATACGACGAATACGACTAAATAATATACTAATATACACTAATACAACTAATATTACACTAATTATATACTAATACAACTAATAATGTACTAATATACACTAATACGACTAAATAACTAATAAAGTACTAATAATGCACTAATACGACTAATATAGCTAAATAACTAATAAAGTATTAATAACCCACTAATATGAGTAGTAATATAGTTATACAACTAATAACATAATAATAATACACTAATACAACTAATACGACTAATAATACAACTAATAATATACTGATACTACAATAATACGAATAATAATAATAATAATAATAATAATAATAATAATAATAATTATTATTATTATTATTATTATTATTATTATTATTATTATTATTATTATTATAATAATAATAATAATAATAATAATAATAATAAAATACACTAACGGCCCGTTTGGTACATGGTATTAGAGGGTGGTAATGGTAATAAAATTAAGTAATGAAAATTTTGGTTGTTTGGATGCCTTCAATGGTAATGGATAGTAATAAAATAAGGTAATAAAATTACCAAAAAGGGCCATTTTCATTACCATCAAACAACATGGTATTAGACGGTAATGGTAATGAAGTATTACTGTGGTAATAAAATAAGGTAATGTTGTTTTGAGCTGAAGAAAAAAAATAATGAAGAAAAAAAAAGGTAATGTATGTAATGATCCAAAAAAATATTATTATTAAAAAAGAATCATTAGATAGAATAATTTAGATACAATAATGCTTTTAGATACAAATATACAATAATGAAACTAAGAGTCATTACCATTTTTTATTACTAACAACCAAATGCAATCAATGGAATATTATTTTCCATTACCATTCTTTAGTCATGCATACCAAACAAAAGAATCTTCATTACCAATTTTCATATCCATTCCTTCATTACTATTGCCATTACAACATTTCAATCCCATTACTTCATTACCATCAACCAAACGAGCCGTAAGTGGTAGAAGTATTATGTTATAAGTATAATAACATTGCTTAGAATATCACAAATTAACAAAGCATTGGTGTGGGAGTGAATTGTGTTGAATGTGAAGGTGTGATGTTGGTGCCACATGGGCGTGACGTGGGTACCAGGTGGGCAACAAGTGGGCATGATGTGGTGCTTTCCTTTCAGCAATGTTTTTTTTTTACCAACTAGTTGGTAGGAATTTGGTCGAAAAATTTTTGAAAAATCTTTTTTCTTGTCATTTTAGGATAAATTGTGAAATAATGTTTCCGACTAATTTCCGACAATTTATTAGTAGAAAATTTGTCGGAAATTTCCTACTAATTTCCGATTAAGATGATAGTCACGATTTCCAACTAACTTTTCGACTAACCAATGTTAGTCGGAAATTCCGACTATTTTCCTACTAAAATGAATTTCTGATCATTCTAGAAAGGTCGTCCTTAAGGTCGTCGATCAAGGCCCCACAAACATCGCAATTGGCTCTGGCTTGGCTCGTTGACAATGGTCGCAGAGAATAACCAATTTAAATTTCCATGCAAATTAATATTTTTTTGGCTTGGCTTATGAAGACGTTGACTCAGTTTAAACATCGACACAAGAATTAATATAATGCAGTGGATTTTCTTTAGATATAAAAAATTATTTTAATAATTTTGGGCTCATATTTATTTGGCTTATTTTATTTTAATACTCCCTTTTATTTATTTTAAATGTCAGATTTTCTAATTAGATCAAGTCACTTTAATGTCTCTTTTATATTAATTCTTCAAATTTATCCTTATTAAACTTCACTTTTTTATATTTTTACGCTTATTAATCTCATTTTTCTCTATCAAAATTTAAAAATGATACTCTTTCTCTTTCACATATGGTCTCATTTGACCACCTAAAAATGGTAAAAAGTCAAATGAGACATTTTAAATAAATAGTAAAAAATATTTTTAATACTTACAATCCCTCGATCTAATGATATTTTTTTTAATTTCAGTGTAATTTTCTTATTTTAACTGATAAAGTAAGTTACAAAGTAGTGAACCAATCGCTAGGAATAGTTATTTTGTGTATTAATTAATTAGAAAACAAAGACCATTAATATTTATTGGTAAATTTTATCATCGGTCAATATAGAGTACTAATCACGTAATGTAAAGCAATGCTAGCGCTAAAGCGATTGAAAGGTCGTCCTTTCGGTCGTCGACCAAGGTCCCACAAACATAGTACTTGGCTCTACCACATGGCTCTCGTCGACAATGGTCCCAGAAAATTACCTTTTTAAATTTCCATGGAATTATTTTTTGGCTTAACTTGTGAAGTCGTTGACTCATCTTAGACATCGACATAAGAATCTATATTATGGTTAAAGGTGTTTATTCGGGTCATCGGGTCGGTTTCGGACGGGTGTCATTCGGCTCGGTCGGATTTCGAATCGGTAAATTTTCAGTTGTATGCAACAACGGGTCAAACTCGGGTCAGATCGGTTAGTTACGGGTCGGTTGAACAAAGGTTGTTCGCATAATCGGGTACAAACTGGTTTGTTATCGGTTGAAATTCGAGTCGCATGTCAATCAAGCTCGGGTTGTCATCGGTCTAACATTAGTTCGGTTTTTTCGGGCACAAATCAGGTTCGAGCTTTATTTTTCGAGTAGTTATCGGTTACTGACAACTTTTGATCGGGTCAATATCGAAATAAATTAATTATCGGGTTTTTAATTAATGTATGCTTATTTACTTACAAAAAATAATTACCGATAGTTTTATCAGATATGGCAGATCAATTTATTTCAATTACTTTATATATATATATTTATATATATATATATATATATATATATATATATATATATATATATATATATATATATATATATATATATATAGATATATATATATATATACATATATATATATATATATATATATAGATATATATATATATATATATATATATATATATATATATATATATATATATATATATATATATATATATATATATATATATATATAT
>NC_080047.1:19673862-19768862 GCF_026212465.1 Amaranthus tricolor
TATCACATTACTAAAATAGGTAATTCAAATATTTGTCAACTTTAGAATCATTCAATTAACCAATAGAAAGTAACATTATTGTAAGACATGGATTACCAATTTTATGATGAGTAATGATTAACATATCTTTATTTATTTTTCTCATTTATATTTCCAAAACACGAATGAATCTTTTATTTTTTTTTTCTTTTAAAAGAATGTTTTATATTAAATAAAGATTTCCCTTCAAATTTTTGCCCAATAGTCAATAGTGGACAATCATATAGGAATGGAGGGAGAGTAAATAAAGTCTTACAAAATGAATTACTTAATAGTTAGAATTAATTATGTATCACTTTATTTTTCAAAATTAATTTAAAAGTGAAATTAGATTCAGTATTTAAATGATTTTAATACATGAATTCTTGAATTTGAGAATATTAAGGAGTATGTATGCATTTTATCCAAACATCTTTATACTAAATAAGAATCTGAGAATATTTATACACTTTCACTTACTTTCTCAACTGAAATTCGTCTGTTATGTTCATCCGCGGTCATAGTCTAGTGGAGACCTCAAGTATTCTTGCATGTTCTAGTGTTGGCCAATGGCATTGCATGTTGGGGTTTATTGGTTCACTAGAAACTCTAATGTGGCTCTTCATTAACACAGATTTAACCTCTGTATTACTATAAATAATCTGACAGAATTTAGATGAAACTTTCATATAAATGGGCAGAGCTCGTTTTCATTTGGGTAGGCCTGGGTGACCGGGGAGGGGAGGATCTGAACATGTTGAACATGCTCGATCGCATAGGGCCCTGCAAATTTTGGCGCCTTAATATAAAATTACGTTGTATATGTTAAGTGTTTAAAGATATAAAGTCATTAGAAAAAGAACGTAATTTTTGAAACTGCATAGCGCCTTTAAAAAATTTAACAATTTTTGCCCCGCCCCTGTGGCTGGGTCATATAGAAAAACATAATGAGCTAGAGAAGAATTTCCTAACAATCTAATGAACTTAACCGAAGGAAACAAGTTGATGCTTAAAATTTGACTTTAAACAGGCCAAACAAAACTGGCAGGGCATGTCTTGTTTTGGGCAGGCTGGCACATATTCAGCCTATTACACAGGCCAGATCTCTAATTATGATTCTCGCAATAATATGACACAATTATTCTAATGATGATATAGGTGTTGGTAGCGGCATCATTGTTTTGCTGATGGTAGGATTTTGGTTTTATTGGCGTCATGAAAATAAGAAGCTCCAAAAATTGAGGAAGACTTGCTTTGCTCAAAATGGTGGAAACATTTTACTACAAAAACTTTCAAATAGAGACATTTCGGTTGGCAACATGGTTAGATTTTTCAAAGTTGAAGAGCTTATGAAGGCTACCGAAAACTATAGTGAGAAAAGTGTCATTGGTCGAGGAGGCTTTGGCATGGTTTACAAAGGAATCATACCAGACGGCCAAGTAGTTGCCATTAAAAAGTCCCTTAAAGTCGATTCTAGTCAGGTCGAGCAATTCACAAATGAAGTCATCGCCTTATCTCAAATCAACAATAAAAACGTGGTAAAACTCTTGGGTTGTTGCTTGGAGACTGAGGTACCTTTACTTGTTTACGAATTTATAAGCAATGGTACCTTGCAAGATCATTTGCACAATGAAGAAAAATTTAGTTTTCTTAGTTGGGATGTTCGATTAAATATAGCCACCGATGTTGCTAATGTATTAGCATATTTACATACTACGATTTCCACGCCAATTATTCATAGAGATATTAAGTCCGCCAACATACTCTTGGATGATAAGTACACTGCAAAAGTTGCAGATTTCGGGGCTTCTAAGCTAGCACCCGTAGATCAAGATCAGTTAGCAACAATGGTCCAAGGAACATGCGGCTATCTTGATCCTGAGTATATGCAGACGGGTGAACTAACTGAGAAGAGTGATGTTTATAGCTTTGGTGTTGTTCTTGTCGAACTACTTACACAAGAAAAGGCAATTTGTTATAATAAGCCTGAGAGTGAGCGCAGTCTTGCTGTATATTTTCTTCGTAAGGTAAAGGAGGGCCACTTGTTTGAGATTCTTGATAGCAAAATAGTGAGCAATGAAGCAAGCGATCAGCTTAAAGAAGTTGCAAATCTTGCTAAGGTATGTTTAAAACTTAAAGGGGAGCATCGTCCGACAATGAAGGAAGTCGCAAGAGAATTAGAGAAGATTAAAGGATTGGGATACCATCCATGGTCGAATAAAGAGAAGCTCCTTGAAGAAGAAAATGAACTTTTGCTTGCAGAGACACGGGTTATTAACGATGAGTATCACGATCATAGCATGAACGAGGCTTTGAGCAGCCAAAGTAGAGTTGTGCAATTGGTTCCTTTGAATGATGGGAGATGAAGATTATCTCTTATTTTTCAAGAGTTCAAATCCTGTATTTGATCATCTTGTAGTATAATTTGTACAAGTTTTATTTAGGGTAAATTATATTTTTTGGCTTTTAAGTTCAACCTACTTAATAAGCTAGTGTCTTTGAATTGGAAAGGAGAGCACCAACAAATAAATCAGTTTACATCCCAAAAGACAAGGCAAAGCCTTACTGTCTTTGTTTAACAGTAAGGAAAAATATGGTTCTTTGATGGTACCCTCTGAATGATGGTGTGTTTGTACATAATCTGCTTGATGAACCTTTCAAAATTCTCGCCTACTATTTCAAATATTTATGGGTGTTTAGGTATTGGTAGTAAATCGTGATATAAAAATAAATTTTAAACTTTTACATATGTGATTTTTTTATTGAAGCGCATACTCTCGAACTTGTATTTTTTTTCATAATTGGATCAAAACAGACTCAACAGTCGACCCAACATTTGCCCGATCTTGAATAACTGAATTCAACTTTGACCAGACTTTAAAAATTGATTTACAATAAGGTGAACACAAGACCCGATCTAAATAGGTTCGTTGGCTCAAATGAAAACCTCTAGTTATGAATAAAAATGAATTTTGGAAAGAAACAAAATCTAATTGGAGTAGTTGACTTCGATAATTGACTCAAATTTTCTTTACCATTTTCACTATTTAATAACAACCAAAATAGGTCATTGGGGCTATGTTGTTATAGAAGAAAATCATGATGTCCTAAGTTCGAAATTTAATTCATAATTGACTCAAATGCCCCTAGATCAAATAAAATTTACACCAACAAAACTCCATTTCAACACAACATTAGAGAAGATAGGTTTGGATGACTTTCAAGGCCTTGGGAGAGGCCATCAGAGACAAAGAGACCTTTAAAAAAACAGGGTGATAAAATTGAGAGAAAATTTGAAAAAAAATAAGATCATTTAACAACTTTATTCCAAAAACAAGTTTCGTGAAAACTTTATTCCCAAAATAAGCGTCCGTACATCCAAACCTAGGCTTGGTTTAATGATGCTGTTAGTAACAGCGAATTAAAGAAAAAAATAAATAAATAAATAAAGCATCAAGTCGCTGTTACTAACAGCGACTTAATGCGTTTTAAGTTTCCAGTTCTCCTTCTTCTTCGTCATTTCAGTTACTTCCCCATTTCAACCTACGAGATCTCCCTCTTCTTTCCACCATTAAATCAACTTCAATCCTTCAATTAATCTCATCAAATTCCAAGTTTGTACTACTAATTAATTCTGTCATCTTCCTACGTTCACTTAAGGTACTATTTTTTTTCTGTTTTTTCCATTTTCGAAAATTAGGGTTAAGAACAAGTTCATGATCTTTCACATAAATGCAGGTTCTTAAACTTGCAATTTAGTACTTCTTTTTGATCTACAACCTATTAAGGTACGTTTTTATTATAAATTTTTTAGTTCTTGTTGAATTTAAAATGTATGTCATTTATGGTGGTCATTTACACTTATACTCTATGAATATGTCAAATTTTCTTGTTATTTTCCATGATCTTCATTGAAGAAACACAAAGAGATGGTCGAATGCAACAAGAGGGGGGGTGAATTGTTGTATATCGAGTTTAAGATTTTTAACCCTAATTTTTTTGCGGAATTATAACAATAAAATAAAACTTAAACTTAAAATGAAAAAGATAAAAGGAGACAGATTTTACGTGGATACCTTCTTGGCCTAATAAGAAGGAAAAACCACGACCCCCCGGGATTTCAAAATTCTTCTATGTTTTAGGCAATTAATTACAATTACATATAACGATTTGCCTCACTCGAAGCTTCTCTATTCTAGGCCTACTTCTCTTTCTGTTTTCTTTCTCCTTCTCTTTCTCTTCTCTACTCCCCTAGACTTCCCATAAGTCTAGTTACAACAAAACACACAAATACCCTTACAAGGCCATATACTTAAGAAGGATAAAAATTAAATAGTTGCTTAAGAGAAATATAATAAATTAATTGGCGTTAAAAAGCTTAAAATATTTTTCTTAATTGATCTCCCTTATTGGACACTTTCGGATACAACCCGGCTTAGGCATAGTCCCTCCTATTTATAGTGGGAACAGCCGCAAGTTACCTTGACAAAATAACTTTCATTTACTTGTTCCTAAAGGAAAAGATAGTGAAATACCAAAAACAGAATCGGTTACAAGTGCTAAAAATAGGAGACGGTTCCTTTAAGCTAAAAATAGCATAGGAGTCAAAATGAAGATCCTAAATAAAAGGAGACCTTTTCTAAACAAAGAATAATTCTTTAGCATGATTTTAGGCGTTCAAAAATAGCTTTTGTCAATTAATAAATTAATTAAATTAAGCAACTAATTTAAACTTTTAACCTTTACATCAACTAAAAACAGATAACAAAACTTTCGTAATTTCCAGTCGATGTGTTCTCTAAACTTGCAACATAGGAACAGTGTACTGTCTCCATCTACAACTTCCGTCAGAATGTCAATTTTGGGAACAGTAAACCCCCTGTCTATTTTTGACTTTCTACGCAATTATCTAACTTCTTGGATATTTACGACACGTACAACTTCCACGAACCAAGTCATAGGCTTCATCAACGATTTTAGCAGAATCGGATATTCACCTACAAAACAATCTCTAAAACATGTTTGTTTATTTAAAAGTGAAGTCATCATCAAAACCTAAGAAGCCAAAAAATTCCCCCTTTTTGATGAAGACAAACTTATAAACAAACTTAAGTAAAATAGAGTAAAACAAAATTCTTAGAGCATACTAGAGATTAAAGCAACTCTAAATAACTTAGTAAATCAACTCGTTAAAATATAATTTTACCAAGCATTCATAGTAAAACAGTTTACTCCATATAGTATATAAAAACATAATATATGTTTTTTAAATAATTTTCCAAAAGTAATTAAGTTAACACAAATCACCAAGTATTTGAAATGTAACAACTTAGAATACAAATTCAGACAATTGTTCGTGGTAAACATAAATTCAAACACAAACACAGATTTTAAAACCTAGCATAAACATGACTAGTATATGATCAGAATAACAATCATCATAATCAGAGTTATATAACACTCTATTATTGGAGCAATATAAATCAATCAAGATATGGAGACTTTGTATTCACAGCTTCTCTTAAGTTTGTGCATATCTTCCCCCTTTTTTCATCAATCAAAAAGAATTGGGATTATCAAACCACAGCACAAACCATATAGATTTGCCATTGAAGAAAATAAGAAACAGTATATGAAAGCAAGCACCATGAAAGGCCATCCAAATATGCACATAATTATTAACATCACAGACCAAAATAAAACAAAGAAATTGTAGCAGCTGTTCAACAAAAGAAATACAATTTAGTACCCCTGATGGTACAAAAATAGAAATAAAATTGTTTGATAGATATTAGGGCAAAAAAATCATTAAAATAACGTAGGAAGAGGAATCAAGGAGCAGTCTCATCTTCATCTATGAACTTAGTCTGCACTTCAACTGTGTCCAGCTTGGCACCAAGATGGTTCTCCATCTGGATGAGCTGATCAGCAATTGAGGCAAGTGAGACACGAGTTTCATCTTGAAAAGTATGAAATTGAGACTGGAGGTCTTGGAGCTTAGATAGGATGGAGTCTAAAGATGCTGCAGGAACAGAATCAAAGTTAGCACAGCCTTTATCTGGTGAAGTGTGTGATTGAAAAGGTGGTGGTGTAAATTGTATAGGTGATGGTGGTGTGGCTGGCTTGGGAGATGGATGTGAATTTGTTGTAGGCTCAGGAATGGTGTAAGATGTGATGTCATCAACCATAACAGCCTTACGTTTAGAAGCCAACCTCCTACTTTTCCCCTGTATTAAGTCAGCCTTCTTCCTCATAGCTATCACAATCTCCTCATCACTTGAGTCACTACCAAGATTGTGATTATCATCATCCTCCAAGACTTCACCTTTTTCTTCTGATTCCCCCTTATTAGCTACTTCTCCCTATTCCCAAGTTTTTGCTGTTTCAGTAGTTGCAGTGGGAACAGACTCCTACTCCTTTTCCTCCTTAACTAATTTTTCTTTTTCTTCCTCAACCTTCTCCTCTTCTGAATCAACTTCAACAACTTCTTCCACGGCATGTACCAGTATCCCTTCATCATTCAATTTTAGGTGTAGGTTTTGTAAGCATTTGGCACATATATTTGTACTAGGACCCATAGGGAACTGTAAAGCGTCCAAAGGTACACCAAATTTTTTGAAAATCCATGTCATTAATCCTCCATATCCAACAAAACTACCTTTTTCAATGCAGTCTGATAGGTGAGAAATCATCAAAGAAGGAAAGTTTATTTTGATGTGATTAGCCATACAATAAATCAAAGTTGCATCACGTAGACTAACTTCAGTATGTTTGGAATTACGTGGTAAAATGAATTGACGTGCAATGTTATATAACAATTTATGCAAAGGAGACAAGATGTTGTGACTAATCTTCCCTTTCTTTTGATCAATTCCTAAAAATTTTTGAATAGTTCTTTCATTAATCCCAGAAAACACTATCTCTGAACCAACATGATAAGTATCAAAACCTACAGCAGGAACATTAAACCATTCCCCTAACATCAAACTATTAAATTCTATTTTTATTTCCTTAACAGTGCTCGAACATACCCCACTGTCAATAGAAAAGTTTAAGATAAATTCAGGCATTAGGTTAGGAAATATTGGATTGCAACAGAAATCGGACATTAATGTTCCTCGATTTTGATTATGTAAAATGGCGTGAAGTTGTGAGAAAGGAGTAGAATCATACCAGTACTTGTCTAAACCAAACCCTACAGACATTTCCTTTGAAACCTCTTCAGCACTGTTGGGATCAGTAAGCTTCGAACGTTTGGCTGTTCTGGATGATGAACCACCTTTTGGTGTGGTAATCTGGCGTTTGTTTCCGGCATGCACAGTGGAGGGTGTTGGGGTTTCATTTTTGGTTTCAGTAGATGAGGATGGTGCAGCATCAAGCAGAGGTGAAGGATGAACCACATTAATTAAGAGGTTGCGGTTCAGAAATTTTACAGGATTTTGGTGTTTTCCTGTTCATTTTCTTGCTAGAGTTTGAAGATTTTGGAGTTTTCATTTTGATTTTGAAAGGTATTGAGAGAAGGAATATGATGAGTGACGTTTGCTGAGGGAAATAAATGGGTGTGAGAGGTGTGACGTGAGGAAGGATGGTTAATATATGGATGAAAGGACGGTTAACTAAAGGTTCAACGTTTTAATGCATTTAATCATTTCATTTGAAATCAAATGGTTAATGAAGAGTTGGTGAATAAATTCATGGAGTGAGTAAATAAATCCAATTCCCATTATTTAATTAATTTGAGTTGACTATTTATATAAAAATAGAAAAATTTGAAAAATGATATTATTATAAAAAAATAATGAACACTAGCTGCTTCGGTCTGATCAATTCAAAACATGCAATCAAGGAGACATTCATAGTTCAAACTTTATCAACTGTTTACCTGATCCCTTCAATAATTGATTCAAAATCAAGATATTGAGGTTGATTTAACCTTTTTCAATCTCATGATGCTTCATGGAGAATTCTTGCCAACAACTTTAGTGGAGCTTGATCATACCAAGTTCCAATCTCATCTTTTCATATTGTTCCCTCGGAAGCGGTTTGGTCATGATATCTGCAACTTGTTCATTAGTGTTAACATGCTTGACTATTATATTTTTGTTTTCTACATTGTCCTTAAGAAAATGATGTCTTATATGTATGTGTTTAACCCTAGAATGATGCACTGGATCTTTAGATATGCATATGGCACTGGTATTATCACAATAAATAGGAACACATTCAAATTTAATACCAAAATCTCTTAGCTGCTGTTTTATCCAAAGCATTTCGGAACAGCAAGCAGCTGCTGCTACATATTCAGCTTCAGCAGTGGATAATGCAACGGTGTTTTGTTTCTTTGAACACCATGACACTAAACATGAGCCAAGAAATTTTACCATACCTGACGTACTTTTTCTATTCACAAGATCTCCAGCATAATCTGCATCACTAAAACCTTTCAAATCATAGACGTTTAGGGTAAAATAAGGACAAGTCATCTATTCCCTTTAAATATCTTAGAATTCTTTTTACTGCAGTAAAATGTGACTCTTTGAGGTTAGACTGAAATCTAGCGGATAAACCAACACTAAATGAAATATCAGGTCTACTTGCAGTTAGATATAATAAGGAGCCAATCATGCCTCGATACATAGATTGATCAATATTAGTTCCCTTTAAGTCTTCATCTAATCTAACACTTGTAGACATGGGTGTATGGTTGGTTTTAGCGTTGGTTAGACCATATTTCTTAAGGAGTTCTTTTATATATTTTTGTTGATGGATAAAAATACCATTTTCAGTTTTGTTTAATTTGTAACCCAAGGAAGAAATTTAATTCTCCCATCATGCTCATTTCAAATTCAGTACCCATTAGGTTAGCAAATTCTTTACATAATAAATCATTTGTAGCACCAAAAATAATATCATCAACATAAATTTGAACAACCAAAATATCAGAACCTCTATTCTTAAAGAATAAGGTTTTGTCGATTTTTCCTCTAACAAAGTTATTTTGAATCAAAAACTTTGATAGTCTTTCATACCATTGTCTAGCAGCTTGCTTCAATCCATATAAAGCTTTATCAAGCTTGTAGACATGATCAGGACAAGAGGTATTTTCAAAACCTAGGGGTTGTTCAACAAAAACTTCTTCATCAAGAAAACCATTTAAGAAAGCACATTTCACATCCATTTGATATAATTTAAAGTTCATAAATGCAGTAAAAGAGATTAGGATTCTAATAGCCTCTAACCTTGCTACCAGAGCAAATGTCTCGATATAATCAATACCCTCTTGTTGATTGTACCCTTTGACCACGAGCCTCGCTTTGTTTCTTACAATTATTCCATGCTCATCTAGTTTATTCCGAAATACCCATTTTAAACCAATTACCTTTTGTGTTTTGGTTTGGGTTCTAAATGCCATACTTTGTTTCTTTCAAATTCATTTAATTCATCTTGCATGGCTATTATCCATTCGGAATCCTTTAGAGCTTCTTCATGATTTTTGGGTTCAAGTGATGATAGGAACGCAAGGTGTGCACAAAAGTTTCTCATTTGGGATCTAGTTTGTGTTCCCTTATTCAAATCACTTATAATCAAATCAAGAGGATGATAACTTTGATATTTTCAAGCTTGGGCACAAATTCTCTTGTGGGAACAGTAGCATGTTTTGGTTCAACAGCTTGATTGACTTTCTGTTCAGCTATTGGATCAGCTTGCTCATCTGTGGGAACAGCCTGCTGGTCCTGGTGTGCTGGCAGTTCCTAAACTTGATCAGTTCTTTCTGCATCTTCTTGTATTGGTTGTTCACCTGCTGTTCCTTGATCTTGCACTTTCATTTCTTCATCATCTTCTTCTAAATTAGCAAAACCTATTTTAACATTGTTTATATCCTATCCACTTGTTGAAAAGTTAGTTTCATCAAAGATAATGTGAACGGATTTCTCTACGCACATTGTTCTCTTGTTATAAACTCTGTAAGCTTTACTATGTGATGAATAACCAAGAAATACTGCTTCATCACTTCTTTCATCAAACTTGCCTATATTTCGTTTTCTATTAATATGAACAAAGCATTTGCATCCAAATATACGAAAATAGGAAATATTTGGTTTAACACCTTTGAGTAATTCATAGGGTATCTTTGAAGTGATTGGTCTTATTAATACACGATTAAGAATATAAAATGCAGTATTGACGGCCTCGGCCCAAAAATTTCTAGGTAGACCACTAGCAATCAACATATGATCCTTGCCATTTCTTCTAAAGTTCTGTTTCTCCTCTCTACCACTCCATTTTGTTGTGGTGTTCTTGGTGTGGAAAAATTGTGATTTATTCCATGTTCATTGCAATAATTCATAAAGTTTGAATTTTCAAATTCTTTACCATGATCTGACCTTATGTGAACGATTTGATTGTTGGTAGATTTTTGTATTTTGTCAGCGAAAGAAATAAACTCATCAAAAGCTTCATCTTTGCTTATTAAAAATAAGGTCCAAGTAAATCTACTATAATCATCAACTATGACAAACACGTATCTTTTGCCACTACGGCTTTGTGTTCTCATAGGTCCACATAGATCCATATGAATTAATTCTAGTGGTCTAGAGGTAGTCACCAAATTCTTTGATTTAAAAGATGACCATACTTGTTTTCCTTTAGCACAAGGATCACAAAATTCATCTTTAAGGAATTTTATTGCTGGTAGTCCTCTTACTAGGTCTTTTGATCTTAAAGTGTTAATCAATGTATAGCTAGCATGATCTAGACGCTTATGCCAAAAAAGTGGGTCCTCTTCTATAACGCTTAAACTTGTTAGACTGGTTTTGGGAACAGTGTCCAGGCCACGACATAAGTGTTCCCTTTACTGATTCCCTCGAGCACAGTGTCTCCTGTGTCGTTCCTAGAAATTATGCATCGTTCAGAAGTAAACTTAACAGAGTAACCTTTATCACAAAATTGAGAAATACTTAGTAGATTGTGTTTTAAGTTCTCGACAAAAAATACATTGTCAATGGCATGGGAACTTGACCTTTCTACTTTTCCTTTAGCTATTATTTCGCCCTTTTTGTTGTCACCGAAGGTTACTGTTCCCCCATCGTAAGTTTTCAGTGAGAGAAATCTTGATTTGTCACCTGTCATATGTTTGGAACACCCACTATCGAGATACCATGAGTTGTTCCCCCTCACTGAAACCTGCACAGCAAATTAGGGGTTAGGATCAAGAACCCACATCCTTGGGTTCCCTGTCGATAATACATGAATCATGTTTCTTAATCCATATGCGTTCGACATAAGTTTTATTTGCTTTGTTATGCTGTTCTCTTTTTACACATTGATATTTCAGGTGTCCACTTTTTCCACAAAAGGAACAGATTTTACTACTAGGGAGATCTACATAGACCTTTTTCTTTCTATTATTCTTAACATAACCTAGGCCTTCTTTACTCTTTGTTTTAACATCTAGAATCCATTTGAGAACTTCATTGATTTTCTCTTTTCCTCTTAAATTCAGTTGATCTTTCAGTTTTTCATTCTCTTTTTCATAGGATTCTAAGTTTAATTTCATCTTTTGAAATTTAGTGCTAAGCACATGAGTGGATATATCATTTTCATCCCCTCTTAATCCTAGCAGTTTGTATTGATTTATTTCAACGTTAAGAATAATGAATTCCTGCTTCATTTTCTCCAACGTTTCTCTTAAAATGATATTCTGATCTAACAAATTAAAAAATCTACTTTGCACATCAATCCTAAAGGAATTTAGGTAGGAAACATGATCTTTACTTGAGTTAAGGTCTTTATCAATTTGGAGACATTTAGTTTTCTTTTCATCTAATTTCTCTTGTGTCTCCAAGAGTAACTTAATTAATTTATACTTATTTAATTTAAATAGGTGTTTAGGAAATGAACTAGAAGACATTACCTCCCTTTCCTTAGACTCTTCATCCTTGCTGCGATGAGATGCCATGAGACACAGATTTGCAGTTTCTTCTTCTACTGGAACTTTTGTTTCAGCTTCGCTTTCGGTATCACCCTAAGCTGCAATCATGGCTTTGCGAAAGTCTGTTTTGAAGTTTCCTTTCTTAGATTGTCTTCCAGCTTCTCTTGCCTTTCCCTTGCCCTTATCATTCTTCCATTGAGGGCAATCCTTGATGAAGTGATCAGTACTTCTACATTTGTGGCATTCAAAATTTGTCTTCATGTTAGCAGTTCCTCTTTCTTTATTGTTTCTTTGATTTCCATATCTGCTGTTCCTAAAGAATTTTTTGAATTTTCGTGCCAACATAGCAGCTTCCTCTTCATCAGCTTCTGATTCTTCACTATCATTTTCTGCCAGAGCCAGGCCTTTATTTCGGGAACTGTTAGCTGTTCCCAAATGCAGTTCGTGTGTCATGAGCAAACCAACCAGCTCTTGCAAATTGAACTTAGTGAAATCTTTGGACTCCTGGATGGCTGTGACCTTAGCTCTCTAGCGTTCATCTTGTGGAAGACTTCTAAGTATTTTCCTGACTTGTTCATCAACGGGAATAATCTTACCAAGAGAGACAACTTCGTTTGTGATATTTGTGAACCTGGTGAACATCTCTAGGATGTTTTCCATAGGTTCCATGACGAACCTTTCATATTTGTACATCAAAAAGTCTATCTTGGAACGTTTTACAACCCATGGGTAACATCACTTGTTCCTTCATGGGTAACATCCAGCAGGTCCCAAATCTGCTTGGCTGTTTTACAACCCATGATTCGATTATGTTCATTTGGTCCAAGACCACAGTGAACTAATTTGATAGCAAGAGCGTTCATCTCCATCTTTTGAAAATCTTCTTTCTCGTATTCAGTAATTGGTTTTGCAATAGTTTCGTTATTGGAGTTGATGGTCGTCACCTCAAAGTCTCCAATTTCAATAACTCTCCAAACTTGGTAATTTTCGGCCTTAATGAAGATTTCCATTCAATTTTTCTAGTAAGTATAGAATTTCCCATCAAACATGGGTGACCTTTGTGTGGAGTACCCTTCTTCCATTCTTCCATGCGTTCGTTCATTTTCAACATCTCTGTCGGGAACAGGATACTGCTCTCATGGTTTCTAGATAAAATGAGGAACAGGGCTCTGTTAACAATTGAAGAAACACAAAGACATGGTCGAATGCAACAAGAGGGGGGGGAGTGAATTTTTGTGTATCGAGATTAAGATTTTTAACCCTAATTTTTTTGCGGAATTATAACAATAAAATAAAACTTAAACTTAATGAAAAAGATAAAAGGAGACAAAGATTTTACGTGGAAACCTTCTTGGCCTAATAAGAAGGAAAAACCACGACCCCCGGGATTTTGAAATTCTTCTATGTTTTAGGCAATTAATTACAATTACATAAAACGATTTGCCGCACTCGAAGCTTCTCTATTCTAGGCCTACTTCTCTTTCTGTTTTCTTTCTCCTTCTCTTTCTCTTCTCTACTCCCCTAGACTTCCCATAAGTCTAGTTACAACAAAACACACAAATACCCTTACAAGGCCATATACTTAAGAAGGATAAAAATTAAATAGTTGCTTAAGAGAAATATAATAAATTAATTGGCGTTAAAAAGCTTAAAATATTTTTCTTAATTGATCTCCCTTATTGGACACTTTCGGATACAACCCGGCTTAGGCATAGTCCCTCCTATTTATAGTGGGAACAGCCGCAAGTTACCTTGACAAAATAACTTCCATTTACTTGTTCCTAAAGGAAAAGATAGTGAAATACCAAAAACAGAATCGGTTACAAGTGCTAAAAATAGGAGACGGTTCCTTTAAGCTAAAAATAGCATAGGAGTCAAAATGAAGATCCTAAATAAAAGGAGACCTTTTCTAAACAAAGAATAATTCTTTAGCATGATTTTAGGCGTTCAAAAATAGCTTTTGTCAATTAATAAATTAATTAAATTAAGCAACTAATTTAAACTTTTAACCTTTACATCAACTAAAAACAGATAACAAAACTTTCGTAATTTCCAGTCGATGTGTTCTCTAAACTTGCAACATAGGAACAGTGTACTGTCTCCATCTACAACTTCCGTCAGAATGTCAATTTTGGGAACAGTAAACCCCCTGTCTATTTTTGACTTTCTACGCAATTATCTAACTTCTTGGATATTTACGACACGTACAACTTCCACGAACCAAGTCATAGGCTTCATCAACGATTTTAGCAGAATCGGATATTCACCTACAAAACAATCTCTAAAACATGTTTGTTTATTTAAAAGTGAAGTCATCATCAAAACCTAAGAAGCCAACATTCATATTGTGGTTGTTTGTTCATGAATTTAATGTAGAAAATGTTTTAGTTTAATGTATATAATGTTTGAATGCAAAACTTAAATTTAATCAATTTTGTTCTCGCACCTCCCTGAAGGTGCTGATGAGGCTACCGTTGAGAGATACGCTAAGGCATATCTTTTATATCTGATTGGTGCTGTCTTGTTCTCCGACAAGACTGGCAACAGGGTACAACTTTTGTACTTGACGTTGCTTGATGCACCATGGGAGGTCATCTTCGGTTACAGCTGGGGTTCAGCAGCCCTAGCTTATCTTTATAGAAGATTGTGTGAAGCTTCACGGAAGAACGTGAAAGATATCGCTGGGCCCTTGATTATTCTGCAGGTAAATCTAACTTTAAATGTTATTACTTTTTTTCTTAAATTGTTTTTGTGTTTCGTTTACTTACTTATATTTTTAATTCATAGCTTTGGGCGTGGGAGCACATTCTTATTGGTCAACCGATGAGGAGTGTGGGACGTGGTGCATATGCGCCACCAATTCTTCCACCCCCATATGTGTCATATGGATCGTGGTTGTCCTTTGAAAGACGTACAAGGACCCACACAGGATCGGGCGTGGGGTTCTAACGCGATCAACTCGATCTACTTCGAGCTGACCAGGTAAAAACTTCACCAACCAATCGTATTGTAACCATCATGTACGTAAATTATTAATTACATTTTCACGTGTAGTTTCGATGGGACCCTTACCCCGCTGAGGCATACGCTGCTTTGCCTCAGCATTCAGGATTATTGTTAGGGGCGTGGAGAGCATCTGTACCTTTGATTTGCTTTGACATAGTCGAAGTGCATCTTCCTGAGCGCGTACTGCGACAATTTGGGATGGTACAGGGTATCCCGCCGCCCTGTGACACAGAGGCGGAGCTCCATCACAGCTCACGCAAGGGTTGGGATCCCAAGAACGGGCTCGAGATCAACTGGTGCCATGTCGCTCGTTGGAAGCACAGGCTAGAGCTACTGGCCCAAGGTGCGCCGATCGAGGCTATAGGCGCACCTACTTCGCCGAATTACATGCCGTGGTTCCTCTCCATTAGTCGTCGATGAATGACACCACGAGGTATCATCACGGCAGCCCAGTACGCTCCCGCAGCACCGACGATGGCACACTTTGTAAGTATTCTTGAACGTTGATTATTATCCATAGAACTTACACGTTATACATTTCATTAATACTTAAGTCTTAATGCAGGCACAGGGCATTGCATCTGTCATCAGCTCCACCCAAGAGGAGCCTGTACGGGAGATTGCCCAAGGCATACTCCTAGGGACGCAGTTTTAGCACTTCATTCCAGAAGTGACTGTGCCCGACACCACTATGTACAAGTACGGGTCATCTCCTCATCATGCCAACGTTCATCTTGAGGAGGTTGACTTAACGTGCCCCGACTATGGTGCCGGGTCCTCGCAAGGTGCTACATCATCACAGTATCAATCACCTCCCCTACCCGAGCGTCATGCGACGGCCTCTTACTATCGTAGGAGGCGTCGTAAACCGTCACAGTTAGACAAGGTACAGGAGGAGGATTAACATTAGAATTCTGTTTGTATATATTGAACATTAGTGGCATTTTGTATATATTGAACATTTGTACATATTCAGTATTTGTAACATTTGGACTTTTGTGTATAATTTGTAATATATATGTAGATGTATATATTTTTATCGTATTATCACACGTTTATTATGAATGAAATGATGTTAAGTACTCAGACTTTTCGGCGATGAATCATTCCGCCAAGAATGCACTATGAATTAAATCAAAAATAAAAAGACAATCATATTCAAATATGGAAAATGCTCTCGAAAATTCAACAGAATTTCATTCATGTTCAACGAATACATATCAAATTACATAGTTCATTCGTTAAGTTAAACCACCGTCGCTAACTAAGATTGCTTCTTAAACTTCCTCATAATCCTTTTAGTCTCTTCTTTGTTATGTGTCATATCATCTATTTGTCTCTTGAGATTAAAACCTCATCTTTAAGCTCTTGTTTTTCTTTTTCAAGCCGTATTATTAAGTCTCTCTGCCATTTGGTACCCTCTGGATCAATCCATTTAAAGTATGTGCATCCTAATCCTTCAACCAAGTAGAAAGGATAAGAAACAAAATCACGCCCAGGATCGAAGTCGCTCCAATCTGTATTAATCTCAACTTCATAACCACAATCACAAAGCTCTTCAATAGAATGCTCCTTTGACATCTACGGAACACATATGACATAGTAACGTAAGTAAGCATTAAAAAATAATTTTAACATTTATAAAAATTTAGAATAAGACTAACATAATACCTTATGTTACTGATCGGGACTTTATGTCCTTCAATAGTAATACCGCAAGTGCACAGCGTAGCGTAGTACGTCGGCAAGTATGGGTCGAATCCACAAGGAGTGGGGGTTAAGTTAATAGTTTGTCAATCGATTAGTGTGTTCGAAAACGTATGATATGATGTTTGGAGATAGAAAAAATTAAAACAAGCAATTAAAAAAAGAAACTTAATGAAAACAAATCATAAATGTAAATAAGGATACAATGAACTAAAAGCAAGGATAAAATGATCAATAAACTAAGAGGCATAGACTACGCTTTCTCACCAAAGTAGTGTTTACTAAACATTAACCTAAGGTCATGGATATTTTGTTATGGGGAAGAACGTATCATAAGTACTAATGTTCTCTCTCGAGCAACAAAAGCTTCCTAACCATACTCAACTACCTATTCTCATGGAGCTAATACACAATTTAAGACATGAAGCACACATTCAACATTTTCAATCAAAACATCTACCTATTCTCATGGAGATGTCTTAACTTTTAAGCATAGATTATCGTTAAAAATCGACTCTCGCCCTTAATTCAACGACACTACAACATGATAGAAAAATCCATCTTAAACCATAAACAACACAACCAAACCAAAGGTAAAGAAAGCAATTCAAACTACATTCATGGTGATAATGCCTAGCCTAATCCAAAACAAACTACTCACTCATACTCATATTGAAATTGTGGAATGCAGTAAGTCAAGAATCATAGATGAATAAATTAAGCTAGAGTATCCTAAAGAGATGGAAGCAATATAAGTTGAAGAACTACAAGCATAAATATATGAAACTAAACCAAACAATCAACGGGATTAAGCGACATGAATTGAAAACAATATAAGCAAGGATAGAAGTTACTCTTTTGAGCTCAATCTATGGATGAACAAGATGAATTGATGATTCAAAGTAATAACTTCCAAAAGCTTCAATAATAGTACATCAATGGTTGAAGAATCCCAAATTGCAAAACATTCCGATAAAGGATAAAGTAAAGATTGTATTTGGAAAGTGAAAATACTAGATTGAATTGAAAGAGAAATTATGCTAACACTAATTCTTAATTGAAATGAAAGGAAGAATATATAAATTACTCAAGATGAAAGGTGAAAAACTCAGATGCAAGCTTCTTCTTCCTCTTCTCTATTTATAGGCTACAAAAACAAGTGGGGGGTGGTGGTTTCATGATTGCTCCACCACCCCTAGGTAATAGGAAGGGGGTGCCACCCCTAGTGGATAGGGTAGGGTGGCTGGCAGTCTTGGCAGCAGCAATTCGAAGCAACAAATATAATTGGACCTCGAATGATGCTTTAAAAAGATCGCACATGTTGCTGCCGCCCATTTCGCTCGACTTGAACGAATCCCGCTCGAGCAGTCGAGCCACCTTCAGGTTCAACGTCAGAAACTTCAAGAATGGGACAGAATGTAAAAATGAACTCCGCTCGATCCGAGCCATTGTGCTCGACCAGTCGCGGCAGATGTACTGTGCTCCTGAATTAAATCCTGCTGATGATCAGAAGCTCTGGAAATGTGAATGCACTTCGCTCGACCCGAGCCAACTTGCTCGATAGGTCGAGCGGATCTATTTTAGCTTCTTTTTGGCTTGTTCTTGTGGCTTGGCTCATGATGTTTCGCTTCTTTGAGCCCTCGGTGTTTAGGTGAGCAATGTATACAACTAAAGGGGCTAGTTTGTGCTCGGTGTATATGATTAGATCCTGAAATGGAATAAAATACCAAAGCAACAAAACAAGCGTAAAATCCAATAAACCAATGCAATAACATGTAGTTTCCTCATGCTAAACAAGCCACTTATAGGGGTAAAAATAAAGATAAAATGTAGCTAACAGTTACCTTTGAAAATTGATTCACTAGAACAAGAATGATGTAGATTGGATACAATGAAGTAAGGAAATGATGGAGTTATTTAATGAACATAATTACAACGGCTATTTTCAACTTCGTAACGGTTATTTTTCAGATTAACAACGGCTAGTTTAATTCGTATAAGAAAGTCAAAAAAAAAATTGAGTCAAGCCTCAAGTCGTTAGTAATAGCAACATTAAGGTTTGACTGGTCAACTCCTTAAGTCGCTGTTACTAACAACGACTTGAGGCTTAACTCAATTTTTTTTTATTTATTTCGCTGTTATTAACAGCGACATTACACCAAGTCTAGGTTTGGATGTACGAATGCTTATTTTGGGAATAAAGTTTTCACAAAGCTTATTTTTAGAATAAAGTTGTTAAATAATATTATTTTATTCAAATTTTCAAATTGAGACAGGGACAGCAGAGTTACCATAAAGCACCTAAACAAAGACATGGTTACTCGCGGGCAAACTATAAGATCCGTATTACAATGCCTATGGGCTATGATGCAATAACAACGAATGAGCAACGACAATGTAGAACCAGCTACGGACAGCATTATAGTTGCACACTACACAAACTAACTAAAACACTTCTCTAAATAACTATGGTCGAATTAATGGATGAATATTCAAGGCAACATATTAGTAAAAAGAAATTCTATATTGGAATACAATCCCTCCAAATGAGGTATAATCATGAAACATAACATAAAATCACAAGTATTCAACAGAGTACATATTCAATTTCAAACCCTGATAAAGGCAGCTGAGTATTATTGCTGCTGCTGAGCCTGCGATGACGGTGGAGGTTGAGGAGCCCCAGGGCCAGCAGGCTGGTTATGGTATTGGGATGGAGGGTAATGCTGGTACTGTGGAGGAGGAGGTAGCATATAACCGTAAGGTGGATAATATGGTTGTTGATAATTACCTGGTGGTGGTGGTTGTGGCGGTGGCAAACCCTGGTAGATGCCATATCCTGAAGGCCCACTTTTGTTTTCCCCAGATCCTGAAGGCCCACTTGAGGAACCATCTTGTGATGGAACACGAGCACCCATTCGTTGGGGATCCATCGAAGGATAATAAGTCCTATCCTGCTGAGGTGGAGGTGGAATATTAAAATAAGGCATTGCTGGAGGGAGCTGATCTTGACTTGTTCTAGGGGGGTGAAGATGACTTTGTTGCTGACTTATGACAGATCGAGGAAGCATTCCACTGTGAGCCACTGCCGCCTGCTGTTTTGCATGCTCGTCACCATCAAGCTCAGGTTTTGGTTGCTGAGGTCGACCCCACATTAGCTTAAGTCTTAAACCCTTTATGACAAGTTTATTAGAGAGTTCCTCTGCAGCCTTCTCAGCAGCTTCTCGAGTAGTGTATGTTACAAAAGCACAAGCTCGTTGAAGAACCATCCGTATGGATTCAATTTCACCATGGGCATAGAAGTTGTCCCTCAGATCTTGCTCAGTTATTCTATTATCAAGCCCACCCACATAAAGAGTCTTGATGCTTTCATCATCTGGAGGTTCGAGTGTCTGCATTTCGCCTGCCTTGTTAAGGAGCTTCATTGCAACCGGATCATTTACTCTGTTGCAAGATGCAGAACACATAAGCAGGACTCCCTTAATTGAAAGAGGTAACAGAAAACGCCCACCCCTCCACAAAAAGACTATCTAAACAGTAGAAGTAATAGGTTGAGCTAAAAACCCAAGAATAGAAACTGTCATATTCAGCACATATACCTAAAAGGACAAAATAAAAATTTAAGATTATGGTGCCATGTCCATTAGAATCCAATATACAAGAACAATACTAAAGCCTTAAACCTAAAAGATTGGGATCGGCTAATGATCATTAATGTGACTAGATTTTCTAGAGGGTTGTCACAGATCTTATGCTCACCATCTTCCTTTATGCGATATAAAAGAATTTAAATCAAATAATATGTCCATTAAAATTCAATATTTTAAAATTTTAAATTAAATGCTCTACGGAATCCTGTCAAACAATACTAACCCTCTTCAGAAAATATGCCAAGATTTCAGAAGAGTGCAGCAATTAAGCAGTTTCATGCCTTGAGTGCAAATACTTCGAAAAAAAAATCACATATTACTGATGCATACTTAGAGGCATTTGATGTAATTTAAATACTCTCTGTCCCATGGGATTTGCAGCAAGTACATTTTTTTGAACTCCAAGGAAAAGGAGGAAAAGAGGTAAAAAGGTATAGCTTATGGGGAAGGGGGAGAAATGTGTGGATAAAAATTCATAAGTTAAATGAATAGATGAGAATTAAATAGAGTGCGGATCATGGTCAAAAATAGAAATTAGAAAAATTCATGGGAAGGAATAAAAAGGAAAATGTTGCAAACCCTATGGGACCAATGGAGTAAGAAATATGCAATAGAAAGTAATCATATCATGCTTATTTAAACAACTCACACATAAGAAAGAAAAAATCGTTTTATACCCATTCAGGCACTAATATTCGAATTGGAAGATTCGAACAAGTTAGAGACATAGACCAGCATCAAGAAGAACATAATAACACGAAAAATAGAAAGAATCCAGACTTGTTAAATTACCCATAATAACGATCTTTAATATTTTGCTGTGATAGCTCCCCAGTAACAGGCATTTCATGCCGATAAGGACACTCAGCACCTCTGGTACATTCACCTCTTATATAGAAACTGCAAACATGTGCTCTGTTTCTCTTATAATATGGTGTTGTTCTCTGAAGCTTCAAAATAGTGTCATTAGGCCGCGCCTTTCCATAAGAGGATTCATAATCCAGACCTGCTCTAGCCTAAAACATAACAGACATGTTACATTCCACGTAAGAATACTATCATAAAGACAACTTTAACATCACGATGTCCATTTCCAGGCATTATACAGAAACAAAGTGAACCTAGTAATGACCATATAGTAGTATTGTGATATCATATAATAGTATATACCAACCCTTAGGTTGAAATTGAGATCCTACGCAATGCAAAATATTCACAGGTGCAACAAAAAACCTTCATGAACTCGGAATGTAGTAAACAAAGCATAAACCAGCCATTTTGGCATTTACAGACTGTATAGTACCTCCCTTATAAACATGTATTATATAAAACGTTATTCAGAGAATACACCAAACAATACACGACAAAACCTTAATCCCTACAATGTGGTTGGCTAGATGAACCAAAATAAATAAATATAAGGGAAATCGTCACCAAAAAGTATTATACTTCAATCCAACCTATCTAATATTAATCTACAGAAAATCAATTACAATGATCATCTACATATATTCTCCTTGCCTTCATTCTTATGTATTGTCAAACGCTTCAGCAAGCCCCAATTCTTTACATATTGTTCAATCCTAATGTCCAAGACATAGTTTACGCATTACTCTTCTATGTACATAAAGCCATAATAGTTCCTTATATAGATTTCCAAATACTGAAATATGCTACTTTCCAAAATCTACCAAATAAGTCCACCATAAAATAAAAAAGCAAGCACAAAGGCCACAGCACCTCTACCTCTCAATCCAATCAAAAGACTATCCTTACAGACCTTCCAAGAACAAAGAAGCCAAAATGAAACCAAAATATAAATAGTATACATCATTTCTTATCATTGCCACATTTTCTTGATTTCCACCTCAACTCATCCAAATTTAATGAGTTAGTACACAATGATATGACAATGGCAAAAACATGATTCCAAGGTCACTATTAAATGACCCAAGGTGCACCAAAGCGCAAAAGGGAACCAAAAGCGTAGACACAAGGTGCAATGTGCAAGGTTAAAGAATGAACTTCTCGAAAGTGAGGCACATCTTTTGTCTCGAAAGCTTAAAAGGCGCACCAAAGCATGCGTCTTTTGTATATCACAAAGCCCAAACTAAAAATAAGCAATTTGTCGACACCCTCTATTTGAGATGCACCAAAGGCGTCCTTTCGAAAAGTAAGATTCAAATATATAAGGGCCGCTACATAAACTAAAATATATCAACACGACAGAATACTGGTAACAAAATCATAAAGCATTTGGCCTTTAATATTAATATATAAATAAAAAAATCAATTTATAGTGATCATCCACATATATCCTTTTCTATCATTCATTCTTATCTATTGGCAGATGCTCCTAGAAATCCATATTATTCATGTCCATGTTCACTCACGTTATCTAAATCATTTCCAGCCTGTCTCTTCCCTTTTTAACTTCATCAAAGATTCAATCTTACAATTTTCTAATGAGAGCATTTTTCGATCTATGAACATTCATTTTGATGTATATCTTTCAAAATATGTCCGCAAATTCATGTCAACATATACATGTCAACCACCCATTTCTCAGCCAAAACTAAGTCGGGAAAAATTCAGCAAATATAGAAAGATAAAGCTCTTACCCTGCGGTCATGTTCCTCAGCAAAATATTCCCTATTGACATCACTCTTGGGGATGGCGTCATTGCTGCTGATGCTAAGAGCAGTATCACGAACCTGTACTGGAAGACCATACTCAAGATCCAAGAGGCAAACTTGGCATACATTTTTCAGTTTACTGCATGTCTGGCAAATCTCAGATTTTTTATATCTCGCATCGCGACCTGGTCTCCATCGAAAAACAGTAAATGGTCTTGTACATATCTTACATTCCTTATCATATTCCGCTCTAGTCTGGTAGATAACAATTGAGAATTACCTTAGTAAAGCAATATGGCAAACTTGCAGTAAAATATAGAACACAGATTAAGACTCCGTAAAAAATAAGTCTACTATGTTATAAGGATCAAGGTGTTGATGTAACAGAAACGTCATTACATTTAGGTTCAGCAGTGTCCAGTGATAGTCACCTGGGTGCCTAAGTCATGATCCTGGCTAATTTGATTAGAAACATGTTTATGATCTAACTTATAAGATAGAACAATGGCATCCGGATTAGTGCAGCATGACATGAGTGTTCATCCTGGATTCGCCGCTGTGATAGTTAAAGCATGTCTAACAATTTCTAGTGTCAAAAACAATCATAAAAAAATATACATCTTCCTTCCACCTGGATAATCAATTTCTCCAATTTATCAAACTAGCAAGAAACAACTATAATATAGGTAATTAAAAACGCCTTTCCAAAAGCTCTGTAAACCAATTCGAAATTAGGATTTTAAGCAAATGGAGAAAGAAACTTGTACACGAAACAAATAAGCTTGGGCTCGTCAATAACACTACGAATGAATTACAAATTTGGGGAAACAATAATCCAATATCAGAAAAATTAGGGTTTGAAGAGAAAATAAGAAAGAAAAAAAAAACTAAACAAAACAAAAAAAAAAAAAAAAGAAGAAGACGAAAAGATACCATGCGAACATAAGGATTGTCGCCGAGGCAAGATTCACAGATGATAGGGAAGTCAGAACGCTCCCAACCATCGGCTTCTAGATCTCGAAGCAGTCGATGAGCCATATCTCCAGTCTCTAGTTCTATAGAAAATCTTTGAAGCCGCCTACACTTCTGATAAAATTCATATAGGCCTAGGCACCAGGCAAATTACATAAACAGTTCAGTTAGGCCTAGGCGCCTGTAGCCGTTAGTAATAATGATCATTTGTAAAGTTAATAAATTATAGGGTAGAAGTGGAAATAGGTATTGTTAGATTTGGATCGAGTCTAACTAGATCCAGATCTAGACTCTAACTTTCTATCAAACCTAGACTCGGACTTAGATCTACAGGGTAAGAAAATTTTAGATCCGAAATCAGACCTTAAGGATCTGACAGGTCTAGAGTCTGAATCTGGGTCAAAATATTTTTTTCTGAGATTATTTTAAAAATATATTACATAATTTTCGACCATTCATATAAAATTACTTAAGCATTTCAACTAGTAAGAATCTCCTAATACTTTATACTAATTGAGCAAATAGCTATATGAAACATTCCAACATGAGTTCTACAACGAAATATTTAGTAAGTATTTTAATTTTTAAAAACTAGATACAACGACCACACTTCAAATTACATGAACTTACAAAGTTCAAAATCACGTAATGTTCAGAAATATAACAAAAATTCAAATCAAACAATTAAATACACATGATAGATAATATATAATTTTTTGAGAAAAACCTGTAGCATTATACTAAATCAAGCTCCACCAAAGCCCGAAGGCTAGGAGGGAAAGGCACCATACAAATCTTTTCTTAGGCGAAACTCACATCCCATCGTGCAATTATGTGGGCCATAGTATTCCCCCTTCTGCGAACAAAAAAAAAGGGAAAATTATTAAAACATAAGCACATATTAAAAGCATAGTCATATAGAGCATATATAGGAGCAATCCCCTTCTCCTTCTATGCAAAGGCATTCATCACAGACAACGAGTCTCCTTCCAAGTGAACATGTTCCACATCGTATCTTTTTGCCAACTCCAAACCATAGCACGCTGACACTAGCTCCGTGGTTTCCGCATCCTCATTTGTTGAGAATTTCCGAGTACCGGTGAAAAGGACCTTGCCATTGCAATTGCTAGCAACCTTCCTACCCCTTGTTGAAGCCCCGTACCAATATGAGCATCACAATTGATTTTTATCCATCCTTCGCTGGGGGCACACCAATTCTATGAAGAGGGTAAAGTAGGAGATCGATGTACAAACACCTTAGAAGCATACAATTGGTATTCTTTAATCATCTTTGCATAAGCCGTGGAAAGTTGTATAAGGTTACACTGAGATCCCTCCATCACCTCTTAGATCCTCGCAAACCAGCACGCCCACATCGAGGCACATATTGTTTTGACAACATCTGTGGAAGAGTGAGATAAGAGCCATAAGAACCAATCAGGAAAGGAGTCAAGAGGGGTTGCTTATAAAGTGTCATAGAATGGGTGTGAAACCCACATGTCCCGAACTTTACAACAATAAAAAAGGGCATGGCAAATTGTAACAAGTGCGCCAATCTCAATACATAATTAGCATTTAATAATAATGTTTAATACAAAAAAAATATTGCGGAAGTCTCAAAATGCCGAATTGTTAAAAGCTTTAAATCATAAAACTAAAATTGTTTAAAACAAAACTAAAATATTATTACCTCTGATAAGAAATATTGTTTGCTCAAAAAAAAAATACATCATCATCAAGTCATCAATAAAGATACAAAAAGCAGCTAAGTTCTCGATAAATAGTAATTGCTGCGGCCTGGATCGGAACCTGAACTAAATCCTGCAAAATGCTGCCATCCATGATACGGATGACAGCCGATTGAATCGGTCAGCGCTTAACGCCGAGCATAACTTCCTATCCAACTCAAAATACGGAAACTATACGCTACATTTACAAAATAATAATTTAAGTACGAACTTATACTTAATTGACACCATCGTATACTTTTTACCATGTTCGTTTTCAGTTACATACTTTTAAGTCATTAAGATACCATTCTCGATTATGACAGAAGTACGTTACTGCCACTTATACAATTTGGTAATCTTAACACTTGAGTAAGTTCATTTGGTTAATACTCATAACCGTACCATGCATCATAGCATCAACACTAATCAAGTTTATCACTGATCAACAAGCACATTAATATGACACCTGATATATGTAAGGGTCTGGTTAGGTGAGAACCGTAGTCCTAAACCCTAACTGTGGTGGGAGTCGTCACCTCTCCAATACAATATTTATGCTTGAGCTCTACAGGATAGGTAGCGAACCCCCTGTTTTACACCGCATTTTACGTGCCGGCCAACACGGACGCCGGGATTTTACATGCCGGTCCATGGTTCGACATTACCTTACTATCAGGGTCATTTAATCAATACATTTCACACAAGTACATCACATTTTTATTACTCCAAGTTGACTTTGAATTTGAATTTGACCAACCTATGTGGTAACTTCATTTATTTAATATAATTCTTAATCATAATGTTTAATTTACCTTTACGTTTTTATATGTTCATTACTTAATTTTTACACATTAAATTTTATTTATAACTTTATTTTAATAGGTCATTAAATTCACACTAATAACTTAATATTTTATTAATAGTCTCCAAATTAGTATTTTCCACAAGTAGCTACTATTCTCTTGAAATAAGTTCCCAAAATCAAATTTTCCAACTTTAAAATAAATAAAACTTTATTCTCCTCACAAAATCAAACATTCTAATTAAAATTCAAATTAAACTGCAACCTTTGGATAAGTTTTCAAAATTCAACAAGTTTACCAAAAAATAATTATTTCAAGTTTCGAAAAACAAGTAAACTTATTAGATTCGCAAAAATCAACATTCTAGTAATAAAACAAATAAAACTTATAATTTCACAAAAATCAATATTTCACACATAGTTTAAGAACAAGTTTAAAAAATATTTTTACATCTTTTTATATAAATTTTGGTCAAATAGTTAGCAAATAAAATATTATTTTGTACTAAATAGTAATCAAATGTCACAAAAGTTATTTTTTTTTTAATTTATGAAATCTAATATATTCAAGAAAATCACTTCAATATTTAATAACTTATAAAGCTTTCTCAAAAATAACTTTTAAGCTTTTATTTTAATATTATCATAAAATATCTTATAATAATATAAAAAAATAAATGAAACTCTTTTTCTTTTTAATATGATAATGGTCGAATAGTCTATGAGTATTTTAGAGCCTTTTTCACTAACAAAACAACTTCATTTAATTTATTATAGTAAATTCAAGATTTAAATAATTAACATAACCACTAAAAAAATAAAAACTCTACACAATAACTTAGAAATTTACTATAACTTTAAGGATAAACTTAAATCTCAGAATAAAGTATAATAACAATATTCTTAATATAATCATACTTAGTAAAAATACGTTCATAAAATAACTTAATACCTTATAAACTAGTTTGAAGGCTAACATAAACATATTAATACAAAATTCTAACATAAAATAAATTCTTAAATATAATAACATTTCTAATATAACACATAACTCATAAATATACTAGCACTAGTTTATAACATAAATCATGCTTAATATCACTAGAATATAATTTTGCACTCAACTTCCTAAATTGTTCAAAGATTATTAAATTAACATACTAAAAATACTTTTAGCATACACATACTTAATATAATCTTGATCATAATTTCATTAAACTAAATTCCACTAAAATATATCAACATATTTCATACTTTGCATATTATAAAGTAAATATAATGTAAAATTCCACAAAAAGAGTAGGGTAAGAAGTTATACCATACTAACACCAAGGATTAGTACTAAATACTAATTAGGAAAATAATAAGAAATAAGATCCTCCAAGATAGATAATAATGCTCCAAAGATAATTAATCCCAACTCCCAAAATAATGATGATGATTTAAGCTAAATAAAGAGTGTTCTGAGCTCCATGTTCTTTAATTTCTTCAATTAATAAAGGTATTAATGTAGTAAGATTTTATTGAAGTGAAAGTATAAGAAAGAATGTTAGAAAGATTTGATGATGGTGGTGTAAGTGATCTCATGGCTAAGGGGGGTATTCATAATGGGTTTGGGAAACTTTGTAGTTCATTAGATTGTATGAAAAAGAGTGTTAGGAGTATAGAAGAAGGTTAACTTGTGTACGTGATTTAGAGTGTGTAAGTGAATGTGTAAGAGTTGGAGTGTGTAAGTGAATGTGTAAGAGTTTGGAGTGTAGAAGAAGGTTAGCTTGTGTAAGAAAATGGTGATAGCTTGTGTAAGTGATGAACATCATGGGTTACCTTAGAAAGGATTTTGGTTCATCAAAATTTTGTTCTAGTATGTACAAGTGAATATACTTTAAAATAATGGGTAAATTTAATCATGAAAATATGTAGTTCATTTAAAATTTTGCTTAAACTATACTTAATGTTAATAATAAAAATACGACTCATTTTTATGTAAAAAATAATTACATCAAAATTATAAGGTTAAAATAATAAGTAGTAATGTTAGTTTAAGGAAGAAAGTTAAAAAGTAACGTTTTACAAAACCGTGAATATAATAATAAAATTTTTACTTTTTGTACTATAAAATAATAAAATAATATTTTAGTGCTTATAAAAAGATTTTAAACAAAATACTATTTTAAAGTTTAATATTTGAAAGAAATTACAAATCGGAAAAGATTTAGGAATTAAAGATGGTTTGAAATAGATAATCAAAGGATTAGAGATTTGAATTGAAAATTCAGAATAAATTAATCGGAAGATTAAAATTAAGAATTTTGAGTCTGTTACACAAATAGACTCAGGGCCTTCATTGCATCTAGAGCCTGTAGGTGAGGAACGTATATGTCTATAGTAGCGACCGCATTAACTAGAAGTGAGTTTTTGGAAGCTCTCCAAGGAAAGTGATTCAGTTTTGGTGGGCCATTTAATTTCCATATCTCCTTCTATAAGCTAGTGTTACCCACCAAAGTCTCGTTCCGAATCCCGCGTGAAGCTCCCAACATACCTAAACAATATCCCAATTTAACTGAGTAGAAGCCATTCTTATTGTATCCCCAAAAGACCTTATCCTCTTCATTGTTTTAAACCAAGGGAATAACAAGTATCTCTTCCACTGTATCACTGGCAAAAAGGACTCTCAATTTCTCCACATTCCATGTCCAACTATCCAAGTCTATCAGTTCCCCAACTTTCAAGTCAACTGTATCATCATTCAGCAGCCTTAGAACCAAAACCTTTCCCTCATGCATCATCCATTTGTCACTAGTAACATTAATGGTTCACCCCGATCCCACTCTCCAGCTTAGGCCCTCTAAGAGAAGGGACTTGGAACCCCAAATACTTCTCCATGTAAAACTTGGATCAAAACCTCTTCTAACATCTAAAACATCATCACGCTTGAAGTAACAAGCTTTAAGTACTGCATTCAGGAACGGGTTTGTACCTTTATAGAGTCTCCACATCTGTTTTACTAAAAGGGCTTGATTAAAATATTTTAGGTCTCTGAATCCCATACGTCCTAGCCTCTTTAGTAAGCATAAGCTTGCCTAACTATGCCAATGTGTCTTGCGACTATCTCTCGAAGAACCTTACCAAAATTGTGTCATCATAGCATGAATATCATCAATGATACCATTTGGGATTCGAAAAATACTCATCATGTATGTCGGGATTGCCTGCATTACAACTTTAAACAGCACTTCTTCGCTTGCCCTAGATAGAAGTCTTTCTTTCCAACCCTAGATTTTCTTTCAAATAAGCTCCTTAAGACAAGAAAATATAGTTTTCTTTGATCTGCCAACTATTGTGGGTAAACCCAAATATTTCATGTGACAGTCCACCTTCTTAACTTGCAACACCTCAAGGATCTCAAGTCTCCTGGCAATGGGTACCCCTTTGCTAAATGAGATTTCGGTCTCATCGAAATTCACATTTTGACCCGATGCTCTCTCATATAGGCTAATAATATTAACTACTTTCGAGCATTCTTTGACGTTTGCTTTAGCAAAAAGAATACTATCATTTGTAAATAATAAATGAGACAAAGGAGAAGACCCTCTACAAACACTTACACAATAAAGCACCCGCCTATCAATACTTTTTGAGATGGAGTAGAATAAGCATTTGCACACATAATGAAATGATAAGGGGAAAGTGGATCACCTGCCTGAGCCCGCGTGTAGGAATAACATTACCCTGAATACTCCCATTGATCTTGAAAGAAAAGGTAACACTGGTAATACAACTCATAATTCTTCTCACCTAACATTCATTGAAGCTCAGTCTCAACATAACCCATTCCAGAATACCCCATTCAACCCTGTCATATGCTTTGCTCATACCCAGCTTAAGAGTAAAGGAATTGTTTCTCCCGTCAGCTTTCTTTTCCATAGAATGAAACGCTTCAAAGGCAAGCAAAGCGTTATCAGTAATCGACCTCCCTAAAATAATATCACTCTGATTGATCAAAATAATATCAACAAGAAAACCCTTTCGTCTATTTGCCAGAGTTTTTGAGATAATTTTGTATATCACATTGCAACAACTTATAGGACGAAATTCAGTTAAGAATTTTAGGTCATTTCATTTAGAAATCAAAGAGACACATGTTTTATTGATGGTTTTAAGGTCAATAAGACCCCTCCACCATTTTTTCACCAAACACAGCACATATTCTCCTACAATGTCCCATAACTTTTGATAAAAAATAGCATGAAAATCATCCGTACCTGGGGCTTTTGTTGGATTCATTTGGAAAGTTGCAGTTCTAATCTCTTCCACTATAGGATTAGCATCAAGAGCCTCATTTATCTGATCAGTCACTTTCGAACCAAGCCTAGCCATAGCTTCTTCAAAACCTGAGGGAGAGTTGGTAGCAAACAGGTTTTCATAATAAGCTATAATGAGTCGCTCAAGATCTGTGCAACTTGTTTTCCAAGAGCCATCAGCATCAGTCAAACTCTTGATCAAATTCCTTCTTCTCCGCGAGCTGGCCTTATAATGGAAGTATTTTGAGTTTTTATCCCCATCACGAAGTTCATTTAACCTAGAGTGAATGTGCTAGTAAGATTATTTCATTTGGTGCAAGGTATCAAGCTCATTTAAAAGAGCCTTATAATTTACTATCATAGCTGCATCGGGAACACACCTTTGAGCCATACGAAGCTTCTTCTCTGAATCTCTAATTTTTTTCGTACCGCTCAGAAAGTAGACTCGGCCTAGGAAGCAAATGTTATAGCACAATGTTCAATGCGAAACTCAATTTCTACACCCAAACATTCAGTTCATACTTCTTCAACCACACTCTTGCATTCATCTTTTGAAAACCACAAAGACTCAAATCTGAAAACTTTTTTATCTTGCTCCATGTGGTCCCCTTTTGTGTTGAGCGTGATTGGGTAGTGATCAGACTTGTATCTTCCATTCAGCTATGGCCACAAATCTATCCAACCTTTCCTTAATCATTGAATCATGGTGTCTGCCCCTGCTCCAAGTGAAGGTACTACCTCGAAACCCAAGTCAAGCAATGCTCAATCATCAAGACATCTCCTAAAAGCATCCATCTCTCATTTAGATATGCTCATACCCTTTTTTTTCTTACTCAAGCTAGTAATTTCATTAAAGTCCCTGAAATTCACGAACGGACCCGTAGCCTCTCTAGCAATAACTCGAAGCAACTCCCAAGTTTGGCGTTTATTAGCTCTAGCCGCCTAACCAAACACCCCACAAGCAAACCAAGAGCCAGAACCTGCACACTCTTCATTAACCTCCACTGGAATGTGGTGGTTTGAGATAGAAATCAGCTTAACCTCTAAATCATTCCACCATATCCCAATACCCCTTGAATGACGTATATTATCAACACAAATACCTTCATGAAGACCACATTTATTTCGTACAACCTCGAACTTTCTTTTATTCATAAATGTCTCCATAAGAAAAACAAAATTCGAACGCTTACCCCAACACCAAGATCGGAGTGCCTATACTGTTAAAGGATTATTCAGCCCTTGACAGTTCTAATTTAATATTTTCATTGTTCTTTGCGGGGTTGGGTACCACCAACCTCCGCTACTTTATCAACATCTGTAGAAATCACACCTTCACCCGCACAAGAACGTTTTACAGCGGACTCATTGTCTTCCATCTCAACATCCATATCCCAAGTCGTCCTCTTATTTATCTGGCCAGAAGAGCGGTAGACATCTCCATTATTGTTACTGATCATCTTCCTACCAACTTTTTATTAATGGACTTAGAAGAACCCACATTGAAAGTAAGACTGTAGTCGAGACCAAACAACCCTCTCCCAAACCTACTGTATTCCAACTGGGGGATTGTTGTAGTTGTACATAAGTAGATGAGTTTAGAATTGGTGAACTCAACTCCTCATTTTCAAAACTCAATGTTGTACACATTTGCACTTGGTCCGCTTCCTTCCTCCTATTATTCAGTCCAAATTTATTTGAAGACTCTTCACACCCAGTTGCATAAGGAACCAACATGCCTTCATTCAACACACCTAAAACCCCCTATGTACCAATGCCCACCTCAGCCTTCAAGTTCTCTTTCCTCATATTAAAGGCCGTATTATCCGTCACCAGCACTACTCCTCTATCAATATTATTCACTAGGGTTGAACACATATTATTATGATCATAACCCTTCACAGAATCATTATCAATAGTTGGTTAAGTAACAAAGAGATTCTTTCTCAATTTAAAACCACTAACCTCCTTTTTGTTTTTACTAAAACCCTTCCTAGGTGAAGCTCTGATCTATGCTCCCTAACTGTACCCTTTCTCCTTAATCTCTTCCGACACAATTGTGCAATCTTTTTCAGTATGGTTTACCATTCCACACAAGAAACAAAAATGGGGAAGCCTTTCATATTTAATGGGATATAAATGGGTCTATGGGTCGGATCTGGGTGAGAACTTGTGGACTCGGACTCATAGGGTCAAAAAATAGGTGAATCTAAACCCTTAAATTAGGGTCGAGTCGGGTCTAGATCCTTAGAGTCCAAGGCCCATGCCCTTCCGTAGGTGGGAGTTTTGTGATTTTAGTTTACCGTTTTTGTTTTGTTTATTTTTCTATTATTCTTTTTTGTATTTTTATCGTGATTTACAAATCATGGTGATTGATTAGGAATTATTGCTTAGGTGCCAACTTGATTACACAAATAAATAGTCGTTTAAAAAGCAGTTTCACTTAGCAAAATAGACTCGATGACCCAACATTTATCCGAATGAACACCTTTATTATAATTATAATTGTAGATGAGGTCTAGCTCCTTTTCATACCCTCATTCATATCTTTATTTGATACAACACTCAATTATGATAGGGTCTTATTTATCTAATGAAGTTTTCATTTAGAATTGAATTAAATATTATTTTTGTAGACGCGCGATTGTTATATTCCCTATTGAAAACCTTTATTATTATTGTAAATGATGTCTAGCCCTTTTCCATATCCTCTTTCATATCGTTATTAAATACAACACTCAATAATAGGGTCTTATAATCTCACGTAGTTTTCCGTTAAAATTAAATTTTGTATTATTTATTATAGATTCACGATTGTTATATTTCTTAACACATCTAAATCTTTATAAAAAAAAATTACAATAGGAGTAAAATTGTGACCCCAAACTCTTATAAAGCCATAAAAATTCAAAAAATAAAAATAGCACAATAAATGGGTAGAATCAATCTTTTATGGTGAGCGGGTAATTCTTTATTCTAAACAATAAAATGAAAAAATGTTTTTTTTTTAATATCAAAGAACAGAACATCAATAATCCAAGGTGGACCACCATCTAACAAACATCAGCACAAGAATTATTAGAATTCTAACTAGCGAGTCTTTGAGCAATTTTATTACTCTCCTTAAAAGAAAAGGAAAAGTTCATAGTATCAATAAAATAATATAGTCAATTACTAGTTGAACATAAAAATTTTAGTAGTCATTTTTCAAAGAGCGTTGATGACCTTTTATGAATCACCTTTAATTGTGAACTTCTTCCAACCTTCAAATAAAGCTTTGAACAAGCCCATAACTTTACCATTGAATTAGTGAATTCAAAGATGTCTACATTCCACACAGAACTTTCCATCCAGTAAAGTATAAAAAAGCCCATATTAACTTTAATTTGTTACTACAATTTTAATTAAAAGCTTCAAAATAATTTTTTAAGCAACCTTCATTTGGTGAGCACCATTTTATCTTCTCTCTAACACTTTTGACCTTCAATTTCAAACAAGTGACTCAATAATGTTTAAGCTAGTCAAGAGTCCACTTGCAACACACCACATGAGGGGTGTGGATCTTCTTAAACGCAAATTCGATTTTGAGCCTTGAAAAATGATGACACTAAGCTCCTCCAGTTAACATTTTGACTTTCTCTCTATAACTCTAATCCACTATTCTACGTAATCTTATGCTCCATCATAACAAAAGATGTTCCACCAATCTCCCTATATGTCTTAGCCAAGGGACAACCTTTCATAATTATCATCAACCTAATATATCGCTTAAAAATAGGGTATGAGTGATGGAAGATGACTGAAAATATCCAAGGGGAAGCCTTTAAAAAAATAAATCATTTTAGAGATCCACATCTAGCACATTTGCCATATATTGAGTACCTTTCCTTTAGATGTTCCCCATAAAGGGAATGTTGTTCCACAATGGCCTTCATATAAGTTTTTTTTTTTTTTTTATTTTTTTTTATTTTTTTTTATTTTTTTATGTTAGGTGGGACATGTACTTTCTAAAGATAATCCCATATTAGATCATAAACTATTATATAAGATGGTAGGTCTTTAAGATTTTGATCCAATTTATGCCCTTTTAACTTCAAAGACACCACTATTACTCCTACCCACTAATGTTCATCAATGCCATTTCTACAAATGGACCATATCAATAGGGAAAATGACATTGCGGATCACATCTTTATTCCTTTTTAAACCTTCCTCAATCTAGAGAACACAAACTTTTATGTTTTCATCAAGAATTCTATAGAGTGTGATCACCCTACCATTACCATTGCCCCCAATCCATGTTGCTTTCTAAGGTGATCTCTATTCCCAAATCTCTATCTCAATCCTTTTAAGAGTACCATATACTTCTCCATGAGTAACTTGAGGCAACATGAGTTTCCTGAATAGATGAGTTCAAGAAGTATCTTGCTTTGAGAGAGCGAACAAGGATGGAATTTGGATAGGAATAAAGGTGTCAAAACTATTTTACAGTAATGCGAGGTTAAATTTAGCAAGGACATGTAAGCCCATACTACCCATCATGTTTGGTTTGCGCAAATGAGAGCAAGACTTCCACAAAATACCCTAACTTAAGATAGACGCTTCCCACTAAAACATTCATTATGTTTCTCTCTACATCAAGCAAAAAAGTATTAGGTGTTTTTAAACAACTCATTACGTAGTTAGAAATAGGGTGGACATAAACTTTGATAAAGATCTCCTTGTTAGGATTTTTTCTTTTTAACGCTTCAATTTCTTCTATCATGTCTTTAATAGTACTGAAAGAAGCTTTCCTAAACATTGTAAAATTGTTAGCCGACCAAGATGTCAATTTTAGTAGTCTGTTGTAGTTATTCTTATATTATGTATTCTAGTGTAACAAATCCGTAATAAATCTTGTAAAAAATTTATCTTTTCTGATTGCTTTGTTTTACTCCCTTTTATATAAGGTGAAGCTCAACACTACAGGACAATAATAACAAGAATACAAAATCAAAAATATTCCTCTTTCTCTCTTCTAAATCTTCTTCTTCACGTTGCAGTTACTGTGTAGTATTAATGGCTTCTTCAGTAACACATGAATGGAGTTTGTAACATGGTATTAGCGTAAACTTCGATCCTACATTCTATATTCTTGTTCTTTTTCTCTTCTTTCTATTGATTTTTTTTTTCTAAATCTTAAAACCGTAATTTCCTCATCAATTCTTTCATGGCTAACGACACTACACTTGATTCCACAAAAAATCTTTCTAGCATTTATTATTTGCATCCATCTGATCATGCCTGTTATAAACTCGTGTCTACTCTGTTTGATGGCACTAGTTATTCCAATTGGAAGCGTTTGATGATCATTGCCTCATTGCTAAAAACAAAATGTCCTTTGTTGTTGGCACTTTACCTTTGCCTTCTTCTACTTCTCCTGATCACTAAGTGTAACACCCTTGAATTTTCGACCCTCTAAACGAAACAAAAACCATAAGGGAACGGAGGAAATTCGGGAGTTATATTTATAAAAATAAAAATAAAAATAAAGAAAAGGAAAAGAAGTAAGGTAAAGTTTGATTGATTAATTAAAGGGATTATAGAAAAACTTCTAAACAAAATCGTGCGAAAATTTCGGTAGCATCTGCCTTCAAACTGGACGCACCAAAAGAAAATAAACGCGCACTAAAATATAATCAAGAAGAGGCAACATTGGCCTTGTAACAAAATATCACGGCAGAATGTTCATCGCCTAATCCTCTGTCGGCATGCTAAGCATGGATCCTGGTTCCAAAGTAAACGGTTGAGTTTGAAGAATGAAAATGAACAATAACTATTTAAATCATACAAACCACAAAAACAACACAGTAGAGATAACTTATACAAAAAGGAGGACATGCGCCTTAAACTCAAAACATAAACAACCTGAATGAAAATATACTACAGGTAAAGTTAAAACAATAAGATTATTGCACACCTCAAGACTCTCACTCATTCCCCCTGTATGCAATGCATAAAAGCTCCATCACTTGAAATGTTTATCTATGTTGTCCCCGCTGCTCAAAGTAAGATCATAGACTAACGCGTCATAGTAGGGGCCATCAAAGACGAGCCATATATAATGAAAACAAATAGTACATGTCGGTAACTAACAACATGTTGTATATACGACCAACAATCAATAACCACATAACAAGATAAAGGAGGCATTCCACTATGTACGTACTAACTCCAACTATTTCTCATTTCGATAAACTTCTTAATGCCTTCACCATTTTCGTTCTGTTCTTTGAGTTCATATATTCTCTTATATGACAAGAGGCCACCATATGAGGGTATGCAAGACCCACATGGCAACACCTCAGCCAAGGACGGTGATGGCGCTCAATGGGAAAGTATGATCATACCCCCGTACAGCGACCATATACAGATGATCCATGCCTCCGAAAACTAAACCAACTGGGGTACTAATCCAGTGGAGTCACAATAACAACCTACTTAATATCTCATCCATAAGGGACTCATTCCCACTCATAAAACATAATTCACTACTTATAAATAAGGGAATAGTTCCCATTGCATCTCATATAGTCCAACATTCCACTCTCACGACATCAAAACCCATTCTCTACCATCTCTATATACAGATCCACACTTGAACAACAACTTAATAATATTTAACAACAATTCATAGTAGACATAATTCATATAATATTTAACAACGTTTTTAGGTTCGTTCTTTTGGTGTGAAACCTAGAGTGCTGGATGACGTGGTTAAATTTGACATTTTTGTATTACTTGTGTTTAAGGATATGATTAAGCAAGTAAATCGAATTGAACGTTATAATTATTTATTAGGTTTTAGAGTACTTGAACATTATTTTATAATATTATTATGCAAAAAATAAAAATAAAAATAAGTTTCGTTAGTCCCATACACATTGCGGCGTAAGCAATGCTCAAATGAAGACATTTGAGGCTTTATATCGTAGTTAATATCGCAGCCCTGTATGCTGGGATGATTTTAGTGAGTCCATCACTTTAGATCGACTATGTTATTGGAGATTATCGAACAAGTGAAAATGATTCGTAAAAAGCTTAAGGCAGCCGCGGGATCGACGAAATTCTTTAGCATAACTAAAAAGGAGACCATATGAGGTTTGATGTGGGATAATATGTACTATTGATGGGTTCTCCGATGGAACTAATATTGAGATTTAGAAGAACAACAAGTTGAGCTTGAGGTTTACAGAATCGTATGAACTCACAGTGAAAATTGAAATAGTTGTCTATAGACTAGCGTTGCAAATCAGTTAGCGAAAGTCCATGATGTAGTTCATATTTCGCAAATTAAATGTATATATTCCTCATAAACATGTACTAGATCTAAAACCATAAGACCTTGACGAAAACTTGTCATATAAGGACAAACTTAGCGCGACCCTAGAATACTAAAATGAGTACAAGAAAAACAAAAAAAAAGAGAGAGTACTAACGTGATTAAAGTTCATATGCGGGAGATATTCTATTCACACCAGTTTATCGAGGTTAGTTAAGTTACGGGGACGTAAATTTTCTTTTAAGGGGGGTAGAATGCGATAAAATTTTGCGCGTTTTCACGTATCTTCTTGTTTAAATTGTGTATTATTGCAATTATTGCAATTATTGCATGCATGCTATTGAAAATTTGAATTTTTATTGAGTATTTGAATGCAATCTTGTGTGTCTAATGAAGTTAGTTTTTAGAAAAGAATGAAAATGAAGTCATGATTATGCTTTTTATGACAATCAAAGTTGTCTTTGATTATTGTTTTGCGGGCATAATATGCCAAATGGAGCCAACTCGAGAGGATTGACTAGTTAATTTTCATGTTTAGAGTCTTTCATGCTTTAGTTTCGGGTACAAAACTTCTTTTAAGGGGGTTTTTAAAAATTCAATTACTCTTTTATGTACATCACATTTCTTTCTCTCTTACCTCCCTTGCATTGGTTTCTTCTCCTTCCTCCATCTCCCTTACTCACAAGCCAAGCCAACCACCAAGCTGGACCACCGGTTGCCAGCCGCCAGCTGCCAGCCGCCAGCCCCACCACCAGCTGGCCGGCACCAGCAGCCTACCCTCAGGCGCCTTTCCTCTCTCCTCCTCCATTTTTGTGATCTTTTTCATCCTTATTTAATATTAGTGCTTTTAATATCTTGATAGAATTTGTAATGGGTAAGCGTTTGAAGTGAGATTTGAAAATGAATAAGTTAGGGTTTGTGTTGGGGATGAAATTGAAAGTAGTATGTACTACTTTTATATATTTTGGTGATTTTGTGATATTGGGACAAATTTATAGAAGCTTTTCATAAGTATTATTTTTGATTAATAATGGTGGTTTTGATGATTAAAAAATGTTAGAGTTGTTGGTCACTTTTAATAGTTAAATATAAATGGGACATTATCAATGGTACTCCTGTATTATTGCACTTTATCTTTGGTACCCCCGTGTTTTTTTTAATTCCAATGGCACCCGCAAACTATCTTGCTAATTACAATTGTGACACTTTATAACTTTTTTTCCGTTAAGTAGCCGTTAAATTTTGAATTTGACTTAACCATGGTTAGTTTCTAATTGTTTAAATACCTAGGTACATCACTTCAAATACATGTATCTTTTTCTTCCCTTTTCCCTCCCCTCTTCCTTCTCTCCTTCCATGGCTGCTTCTTTAAGGTACTCATCATTTTGCAGTAAGGTGTATTCCGGTACTACCAAAAGACGACTTGGAAGCCCTAACGTTACTTCCATTGAAGTTGGTGATAGCTGGGTAAGGTTGAAGAAATGTTACTATAACCCAATAATGTTCTATGATATTAGGGTTTCAGGTTCAATTAACATTCTGGGAAGAATCTACAACAAATGCCTGTCGTGCCAAGCATTTGAATGGGGTTATGATGCTGATTTGAAGGAAAATCTTGATGAAGTTGCACCTCCAGAGGTACAAGGGGCTACTCCTGTAATGATGAATAGGGAACAATTTAATGAACTCAAAGCTACTATTCTAGGGTTGTCCAAGAAGGTTGATAGCTTACTTAAGGTAGTGGTTTTCATGAAATTTGTTGTAATGTTCTACCTACTATTGTTTGTTCTTGCCATCGTAAAGTAAGATTGTAAGCATTGAAATGGTTTCTATCCATGTAAGATTAGGTATTATGTTGGTTCTTGCCATTTTAAAGTAAGATTGTACTTTATCTTTCATTCTAAAACACATGTTCATTACCAAAAAAATTAGATCAATATGCATACCAAGTTGGAGCTGTTCATCCGTAATTATACATAATTTATACAAAAGAGGATTAAGATGATGTTCATCCATAATCATACAAAATTTATACAAAAGAGGATTAGTAATTACAATCACAATAGGATAAATCTACTGTTCATCCCAATTCAATCAAAAGCTAAGTAATTACAATCAAATAACACAAATACTATTCACTTTACTTTGTCCTATCCCTTCTTTAATGATGCCTTCTGCTTTACTACTGACTTTCCCTTACTCTTGGAAGTTGAAGCATCATTAGTGTTTCTTTCTGCCTTTTGTTTTTTTGTTGCCCCTCCCTTGCAAGTGGCCTTGTTGTGACCAAAATCTCCAAACTTCTCACATTTTATTGTCTTGCTCGTCTTTCCCTTCCTCTCTTCATCATCACTTCTCTTTATGTTCCTACAAGGCCTACCAACACCTCTCTAGATCACAGGAGGTAGTATAGTAGGATGCTCAATAGTTGGCCACTTATCTTGGTCAGGGATATGTTTAATGCTGTGACCATAGGCCAACTTATATTTCTCCACTAAATACCATTCATGAACAAATGATTGTGGATCAAGACCTTCATGAAGATTAGCTCTCATTATATGCCTACATGGTATGCCAGTGAGTTGCCACATATTGCAAAGGCATGTGTGTTGGTTCAAACTGACAATTAGAGTTGATTTACCCTCCACCACCTCATATTTCCCCTGGACTAGACATGAAAGCCCTGCAAGACCTACTCTCATTGCATAATACTTGAACTCTCTTCACAATGTTTGGACACAGCCTCTCCCAATCTTCACACTTTCGCCTCCTTGCAGCTAACCTAACCATTGTGACTCTTATAATTCCCTCTAACATAGTTAACACTAGCTTGCACCTGTCAGTTCCTAGGGTCGCATTGAAGCTTTCCACAAAATTTGTCTTGTTAATGTTACACTTCAATTCAGAATCGAATTTTATGTTTTGTCCATCTCTCCTGTGGACCTAAGTTAGCAAGCCATTTCCTAGCCTCAGGGTTTTTTTTTTCCAATCTCATTCATGGCCTTTGCAAATGTGAAGGTTTAGAAAGCCCCACATGCTAGCCAATACAGTTGCCATAACTTAGGTACAGGAAAAGGCTTCTTACAGCTGGCACCAAGGTGTCTATAACAATACCTTCTTTGCACCTTAGGCCACAAATCATTGAGAGCCTTTTCAATTCCCCGCATTTGAAAATAACTTATAAAGATCAGGTTTAGAAGATTATATATAATCAATGAAATGCTAAGTAACAAGTGTTCATACCTTCTGCCTGTTAGATATTATGCACCAATTGTCTCCCCTTTTACTTGGTTCAAGTACATGTTTAAGATCCCAAATGAAGAACTTCCAACTCTCTTCATCTTCACATGAAACAATACCCCATGCCACTGGATAGGATCATTTGCTTCATCATTAACTTCATCAGTTGGGTTTACCAGGGGATGGTGGGGGCTTCATTTCAGTCTCAACATGTTTGCTCTGTTTTCTAAGAATAGGCAGTTTGGGCCTAAACTCAGTCTTTGGTGGTTTCCAGCCCCTGGGCTTTACAATCTGCAATGAGGTTGGAATGGGGTCCACTTCCATATCCAAAATCATCTTCATTCACATCAGATTCTTCATACACATCATCAACATCCATATCATCCTCAATAGAATATTCCTCAAGTATTACAGGTTGGTCCTCACAGGGTACAATAACATCCACAACATCAATAGGTTATTTCTCAGGTATTACAGGGGTTGGAATGGGGTCCACATCATCATCAACACTCAACACAGGCTGTTTCTCATAGGGTGCACTAGGGGTTGGAATTATCATAACATCATCGTCATCTTCTTTATCATCAGTTTCTACAGGGGTTGGATTGGGTCTCAAATCTTTCTTCTGTGCATTCTGCTTTAAGGTTTCCCTAAGCCTCTTAGCATTGTCTAACAGGGCATTAGGTTTTGAGTCCCCTACATGGATGCAAATACTGTCCTTACCCTTATTTCTACTAAACATCCCCAACAATGCGTTATCATCAAGTAGTTGAACATGTCTCTTTTTGTATACATAACTAAAACTGGGATGTTCAGGCATCAAATGTTCCTCCCTCTTAGCTTTATCTTAATATGCAAATGATCATGTCTAGCAAGTCAACTAGGTCAACATCATCAACAAAAACTTTTGTCTCTTTACCCTTGTATACAAATTTCAACACTACACTATCATCTATTTAGAATCTATTAACAAAAATACAAAAAAATTTCCACCATCAATCATTCATTGCACAATAAAATCAAAATTCAAAAAGCCCTAATATTTAGGGTTTAGTACTTACAAAAACGACTCAGAACACTTTTAAACCACACAATTCAAGAATAAAGCCCTAATGATCGCAACATTTAAGGCAAAAAAATCAAAAAAATTGTGGCATTATACTCGACATTTAGGGCAAGAAATTAAACAACCCAACATCTTGCATGTACAGAAAAAAAGGAGGAAAGATTAGGGAACTTACTGAAGTGAAGAAAAGCACCAATGAGGAAGAAGAAGCTTCAGCAATGGCGTACTCAACCCAGGAAGATGATGAGGAAGACAGAGTAAGCAAGAACGCGTTTGGAGGGAACAGGAAGAGGGAAAGCAAATGAATCAGAAACTAACCATGGTTGGTTATTTGTAAAATTTAACGGCCACTTAACGGAAAAAAGTTATAAAGTGTCATGGTTGTAATTAGCAAGATAGTTTGGGGGTACCATTTGAATTAAAAAAACACAAGGGTACCAAAGATAAAGTGCAATAATACAGGGGTATCATTGATAATATCCTAATATAAAGTAATTATGCTAATGGTGGTGAATGAGATTATTGTTGTTGGTTTGGTGGTGGTAAAATTACTAATAAAGAAATTAGTGATAAAATTTACTAATAAAGAATTATTGATAAAATTACTAATAAAGAATTATTAAATCATTTGTCGCTAGCGGTGATTAAGTGTCGTCATTGTTATTTGTGGGTGCATGGTTGATGTTTAATTGTTGTGGTTAATATTTAATTGTTGCCAAACTAATTTCTTGTTATGGTTATGAGATGTCTAAGCTACTAATTGCTTTGTTTGTATGCTCGTCACTTCAAACCTTATGAAATGAAACAAATTTGATTGAAAATCATTATCATCATGCATTGAAATCGGGTGTAATACACTATATTATACAATTTAAGCCCACATAATCTTGTTTTATTGAAAAAGTGTGTGAATTGAATCTTTTCCCCTTGAACATGCTTTGTTTTTGAGTTTATTGAAAACTAACGTTATAGTTAGATTGAGTGATGACAATTTTTTGTGAATAAACAAGTTGTGTGTATGATTAGAGTCAATATTCACATGAGTTGTGACTTGTAAGGATGGTAGAGGGGTACTTCTTAAAGCAAGTAGCTTTTAAATGAAGTCAAGTAGACTTACTAGTCATACTTTAAATGTGTCTAGGTGCCTGGTTCATAAGAGGGGCGTAAGAACCTCTTTTGAAGTGATTTTACTACTTGTCATCTTACAGTTGCAGGTAAGTACATGTAGTAGCAAACTCTTGCATGCTACGGGATGAACTTAATCACCTCAATCCTTTACCCTTTTGCACTTGTAATGGATGTGTTTGTGGCCTTAGTAAAAAGTTCCTTGCCTTCCAACAAGAACAAAGGATGATGCATTTTCTTATGAAGGTCAATGATACTTTTCAGCAAGTTCGCATCAACATTCTCATGATGGAACAACCACCAACTATTTTTCAGGCCTATCGTCTCCTTCTTTAAGAGCAACCTCATAATGAGCTTACACGCTTTTCTAATCCCCTGCCGGATTCTATGGCATTTGTATCTGATAGAAAATATCCATCCAAGCATTATTCTTCATCCACCTCTAAATCTCATGACTGAACCTCTGTCTTTAGAAACAAATGTTCCTCTCGCTACTATTGCGACCATTGCAAAATTAGTGGTGTAATAACTCGTATTTAGCTTGAAAAGGGATTGATAGACTACTCATATCAAAAAGGTGCGTCTTCTTTTCTAGGGAGCCCATTTACTAAGAAATGCATAGTTAAGCGTGCTTGATGGGGAGAAATCTTTTGATGGGTGACCTCCTGGGAAGTTTGTGGGGCTAGTCTACAGTCTCATGAGTAGTCACCGACGATCCGTTGGGCCAAGGTGTTACAAGTGGACATTCCATTGAACGTTGTTTCAAGGTTCATGGTTACCCTAACTCTTCCAAACCTGGCAAAAGACTTGCTGCTACTTTCCATTCTCATGTTGATAATGATGGTCTTGCTTTAGAACACACAAGCCTTGCTACCCTTCAGTTCAACAACCTTCTTTCCCTTCTTGGAAAGCACAAGAATTCTACACCTGATGATTGTCCCTCTGATTCTCCTTCACTCACAAATACTCCTTATCTTGTAGGTATATCTTGCCTTATTTCTAAACGTGATTCTTCTGTTTGGATAATTTTGATAGCAGTGCTACAGACATCATGTGCCATTCTTTATCATCTTTCATTAATGTCAAACCCCTTACTGACCATTGTCATCATATGACAATACCCGATGGTCGTAAACTGCTTGTGACTATGGTTGGTGACATCAAATTATTTGATAATCTTCTTCTTACTAATGTTCTCTATGTTCCCCAATTTCATTATAATCTCGAATCTGTACAGTGATTATGTGTTGATAATGACATTACTATACAATTTTCTCATTCTCATTGTTTTATTCAAGCCCCTTCGATGAGAGAGCCTCTGGTTTTTGGTAAAACTTTTCCATGGCCTTTACTGCACCTCATTGCAACCTACCGTCAGGGGCGGAACCAGAAAAATAGACGAGGGATGTCGATAATTGAAAAATAAAAGATTAAATCAATTGCGTTAAAAATTACATTAAACAAGAATTGATTAAGGTAATTGTCCACCCCGAGTTTTCATATTCTAAAAACGGCGCATAATATCATCATTTGAAAAATTTTGAAACAAATTACATTCAAAATAAGTTACAACAGTATCATTTAAAAACTCATCAGATATCTTGTTGCGCAACTCAATTTTGATAATCTTCATTGTTGAGAACACTCTTTCAACTGTTGCTGTAGATACTAGCAAACTCAATGCCAACTTCAAAAGCTTATAAAAATGTGGGCAAGACTTATACAAACCAGATTGAACTAATGTTTTGGAGAATTCACCGAGAGTACTTAAGCTTGAAAACCGCTCATCAGTAGAGAAATTATCAATAAAAGTATCCAACTCAAAACTATGACTATCTAAGGAAAAATAATTTAAATCAACGGGATACAACTTTGCCATTTTGAATACCTTCTCTTTGTCGTAATAGGAAAATGAATTAGCAGGATTCAAACAACTAACTCCTATAAGTAAATCTGTACTAATCTCAGGAAAGCAAAAATCAAGTTCTTGCATTTGCATATCAATAATCGTGTAGAAAACATTAATACGATAATAGTGCTCATTTGTCACATCTGAGAGTCTGCGTTTCGACTTTCCTCGAGTATATAAAGGGGCCAGCTCATCCATTCTAGAAATATCAATGTCATGTTGTACACAAAAAGATTTCACTTCATTCATCAAAGATTTCTATCCTTCATCCCTAGTCTTCTGAAATCGCCTCTTAGTAATACCAAGCAAGGACATAGCATTTACAACATCTTGATCTCTTGTTTGCAAAGATAGACTTAGTCCATTAGAGATCCCTAATACTAATTTCATTAAATAAATCATGAAAGAAAAATCAAAAGTTTGTATGCCATCCAAAATAGCTTGAGTTCTAGCTATATCATCATCTCCGGTAACTACAAGAGTATCAAGCACATTAACTATAGGAGAAAACATTTGAATGAAATTGGAGAAAGTTTTAAAATGAGAACCCCAACGAGTATCCCTAGGTCTTTGAAGACCAACTTCTTGATTTAAACCCTTTCCAGTTAATAGCTCACCTTCAAATAAGGCTTTTTTTCAACCATGTCAGCTTGTTTTTGTGTGCAAATCAATAGTAATACGTTTATAAGAAACACCAATAGTATTCAATGCATGATTGGTCAAATCAATAAGACGCTCAACATCAACATGTGTGTGTGCAACCTTAACAAGAGTCAGTTGAAGTTGGTGAGCAAAATAGTGTACATAATGTGCAGATGAACAATCATTCTGGATTAAAGTCCTTAGCCCATTAATATGACCTCGCATGTTGCTTGCTCCATCATAACCTTGCCCCCTTATATGAGATGGACTCAAAGACAACTAAGCAAGCATAGAATATATTGTTTCTTTGAGTGACTCAGGAGTAGTGCTAGTAACATGGGCAAGACCAACTAAACGCTCCATTACAAAACCCCTTTTATCAACATATCTCAAAACAAGAGCCATTTGTTGCTTACAAGAGACATCACGGGATTCATCGACTAAGATAGCAAAATAATCTTCCCCAAGTTCCTCACGAATAGCGTTAATGGTCTCTTTATAACAAGCATTGGCAATATCTTTTTAGATCATAGGAGATGTCATTTGATTATTACCATAAGCATTTTTTAAAACTACACTACCAACACTTTCATTCTTTTTGGCAAAAAACTCTAAGTAAGAAAATTACCTTTCCTACTGTATGTTTCACTTTCATCATGACCTCGAAAAGGTAATTGTGAATATTAATTTAGCAATATCCACGGATGCATTCAAACGATTTCTATATTCAACTTTAGCTTGATCAGATTGTTTATGAAAAGCAACTTGTATGGATTGCTTTTGCATCCTAAGATCGTCACATCTTTTCACCCATTGATTATGAATACTATTCGGTCCCCCAATATGTTTATCAAATCTTATTATATTAATCTAAGTCTTAAAACCTTTACTAATGAATATGTCTCCTCCATAGTGACTTGCAATTTCACTTTCAGTTGCAAACAAATAACAACACAAGCAATAACAAGCATCATTCTTAAGACTATATTCTAACCAATTAGAATACTTATCATACTAAGACTTGTCAAATCGACGTGCATATCCAGACAATATAGTTTGGGGATAAGTATCATTTTGGGGTTGATAGGGACCTCTCTGAATATAAGCTTTTCTTACCTCATCGCGATCATTCACATCAGATTTTAAAATTGGCCATCTATCAGCAGGATCGGAGGGAAGAACACTTACATCAATTCTACTTTTTTGAGTAGAAGGGGTATGTTGTTGAGGCGATTGAGCTTCCTCTAGGAGAGTTGGTGAATTTTCAGATCTTGAACTAGTATTGCCAATCGACGATCCAAAAGATAAGTTTTTAAAATACCTATACATTTGAACTGTAATAACATGATCAAATAGATCAATCACAAATTCACGCTTGAACTTTTAAACTAAATTACTAAAATACTAAATAACTAATTAATCACAATTATAGAACCTTTAAAGTTTAAACTATCTAAACAATTAATCAAAATTATCAATTGCTATTTGTTAAATAAGTAATTGCTAACAAAATTATTAAAAAAAACCCTAATTTTTTAAAAGCCCTAATTTTACCTAATCATTACTAAGAAAATTATAAAAATAAAAACCCTAATTTATCTAAATAGATAAACATATAAATATAAAAGCCTTAATTTCTAAACAAATAGATAAATTCATAAACTCATAAACAAATTGATTATAGATAAAAAAAATTACAAATAGAATTAAGAATTAAAAAGGATAAACTTGAAAGCCCTAATTTATTTACTTAGTCCACTGATTACCGCCGGAGAGGGTTTGTCGTCGGTGTTTGATTAAGTCAAGATGGTCGGCTCGCCGCTGCAACAGGCCTCCAGTGCTTCTTGAAAATCACTACTCGTTGGTTCAGTGCTCAAATGGGAGAGAAGTTAACTTTGGTTCTTTTGATTTTGAAATTGAAAAAGTGGGTGAGGAAATGGCAGAGAAAATTACTGATATTTTTTTACAAAGGGAATTAATGATAGCCAGCTAGCATGGAAATGTGGGCCAGGATATATTAATATGAAAATCAGAAAAGGCGAAAAAAAATTAAGTTAGAGGGGTTTAAACTTGTGATCTCTTGGTTAAAAGTCCATTCCTTCACCAACTTAGCCAACATGACCTATAATATTAATTTTTTTTTTCTCAAAATTAAAGTGATGTAAGTTGACATCGTTGACCCCCTATTAGATCCACCCCTGCCTACCGTGGAATTTCCTTCTATATCTCATGCGATACTAGCTCGTCATAAAAATATCTGTAGACTCAATTAGGAACGGGAACAACAACAAGAGGGGGGGTGAATTGTTGTTGTTACTAATTCAAGCTTTCTTGCCCTGTTTATGCGGATTTGAATTGAAATAAATAAAGCTTGAACTTAGAGCAAAATAATAAAAGAGACAAACGATTTTTACGTGGAAACCTTCTGGGCCTAAACAAAAGGAAAAACCACGACCCCTCGGGATTTCTAAAAACTCCACTATGCTTAAGGCAATTAGTTACAATTACAATAAACACCTTACTTCACTCGAAGCGAATCAACTAGGCCAACTCTTCTCTCTCAAATTGCTTTACTCAAAGCAACAAACTTAGCTTCACTAAAAGCTAAACTCCTCAATAGCTTCACTCAAAGCTATCTAATTCCCCCTTAGACTCACCCGAGTCTAATTACAAGTTCTCTCAAAAACCCTTACAAAAAGAATGAAATTCTCTAAAATAAATCAATGAGTTACACAAGAAAATATTATTAATTAATTGGCAATTTTAAAAGCAAAATATTTCTTGTAGAATTTCCAAAAATAATCGCATGAAAAATTACAAAGTTTATACGTTTTTTCTCTCAATGCATGCGCTAAGGAACAACCGAGTTCATTAGCTATTTATAAAAAATAAAATCTCTAAAAATAGAAAAATATTCCAATCCATTATTCCCTGTCAAAAGATCATGGGAATGATGTGGATTAAACTACCAAACGGTTATTTCCACAAGCCTTGAATAAATCAATCATACGTTTAAAGCAATAATAACCGCTGTTCCCTAATAGTAACCACTGTTCCCTTAGGCAGCAGTTTCCTCAGCAATAGTTCCTGTTCCCATAATAACGGCTGGAACTATATGCTAAATATAGAAACAGTTATACTTAATAAAAATAGACACGTTAACCTATTATCTAAGATAAAGACCGGTTAAAAATAATAGCTAAGACCTATTTAACAACAATTATTTCTATTTTTAGCAAATCCAATATTTACTAAATACAGATCCTAAAATAAAGGATCTTTATTTAGAGACTCACACGTAAAGAATTTTTAGAAACACGTAAAGAATTTTTAGAAACACGTAAAGAATTTTTAGAAACACTTTTTTCCAATTAACTATAATAATTAAATGCAACAAATTAATTTAAATACATTAACAAAAAAAAAAAATAAAAATCAGAACTTATTAGTTAACGTAGGCTGACTTTAATTTGGGTACAGTGCGCTGTCTCCAAAATCCAATTTTGCTAGAACATCCAACCTGGGAACAGTAGACTCCCTGTCTCCATTTAACATCCCAAGTGATAAACTCTTCTAACATCTCTTGAATCCTTTTGACACATACTTTTCCATGAACTAAGCCATAGGTACTATCAACGATCACAATTACGACCGGATATTGACCTGCACACAATCTCTAAAAACAAAAACATATTTGTTTAAATAAAGTGTAATCATCATCAAAACTCAAGAGGTCCAACAATATCAACAAAGACTTCCCTATGATTTGACACCTACATCTTGGCCATACATCTCTAGACAATTTGAAGTTGCTTTGTCCTCAACTTGATGTCAAGTCATTCAAGAATAATGTCATTTGTACAGTTTGTCCTAGATTCCTAGAGCTTAACAAACTAGGCTTCCCTTTTCCTCTAGCTCTATTTTGTACCCTTGAACGTTACGAAGCCCGGTTTGTTGCCAAAGGTTATACTCAGGAGTACGGTATTGATTACTAGAAAACCTTCTCTCTTGTTGTCAAAATGACAACCATCATTTGTCTTATTGCTCTTGCTGATTCAAAGGAATGGTCCCTCTATGGTCTTAAACAGGCATCTCGTCAGTAGTTCGCTAAACTCAATTTTGAACTTCAAAAACAAGGATTTTCACAGTCCAATTATGGCGCGTCTCTTTTTAAACGACGTATTAATTCTTCGCTCACTATTGCTGCTATATATATTGATGACATTATACTTACTGGTGACACCCTTTCTGTCATGCATGATCTCAAACGACATTTGCACAAAGTGTTTACATATTTGTCGTGACTAATCACTTCTTTAAAGTGTAGCACTTGGTTGACCCTGCTTTTGCATTTTCCTCCGATGCTTTGTTGAATAAGATCTCACATATAACTATATTAACCTTCTGACTAGATAAACTTTGTACCATTTGATTATTCATATACTAGCACATGTATCTTTACATTTACCTTTGACAAATATGATATATCATTTACGATGAAACATATGGCTAGACGTAGGTTTAGTTCTTAAACATGGCTCCTAAATATTTAAAACATAATAAAATAAAGTAGAGGGAAATAAGGTCACATTGATGAATGCTACGACTAAGGGATCCTACATCTATGGGCTAGATACGCACAGGACATTTTTGTCAAACACGATCATAATGGGAAATTGTATGTGAAATATTTGCCAAAATCGACACGATGTTAAGAATTTTGATGAACAATAATAATTTCAATGAACTAACAAATATTTGATAAAATAAAATTTACTAAATGACACAATGATTTAAGGAGGTTCACCTAATGATGGCTACGTCCTCCGTGGTGTTAGTTTCTTGTTTATAATATTTCAATGGAGTAAAACACTCTTACATATAAAGTATTACAATTGAGTAAGAGATAAAATAAAGGCTATGTGTTTGGCTTAGAGGTTGTGTTTTAATGATTTTTGATGTGTATGAGAGCTCTCTATTTATAGTACTAAGTAGATTCAATGATAATTGTTCACTTATCAAATGCTTAATGCTGAATAATGAATGAGTTAAAATAGCTCCAAGGACTTGAAGAGACAAGAAAAGCATCCTAGGCGCATCAGAGGAACCGCTCGACTAGAATAGAGAGCTCGCTCGGTCGAGCGAGCTACAGGAAACTTCTAGATGCATTCCGTTTGTTCGCTCGACCCACCAAGAGCTCGCTCGGTCGAGCGAGCTGGATGAGCAACCTTCAGTATTACTTTTTGTCAGTTTCTGCTCGACTAACATAGCAAAGCATCATCAAGGCACCTTTTGCACTTCTTCATTAAACACCATCAACACTCATAATTCCCATGATCACTTCACCAAATAAATCACACTTAAACACTACAAACATTAAGTTACCAACTTAAACACCCACATTAACACACTTATAAGATTCCATAACAAGAGACACACATGGATTCACACATTTCTTTGTGCACTCAAGTCACACCATTCATAACAATCTCCACCTTGACTTGAGTTCACCCAAGTCAAAGCATTCATCAATCCACTTCATCTTACAAGAATATAAACAAGCTTAAAATAATGTACACACCTCAAATGCCCCAAAGGGCATTACTTCAAGCAAGGAGCTAGACTAACCAAGTCAACACACAAATCAAACTTGGTTGTAGGCAATGGCTTTTTCATCATGTCGGGTTATCTTTAGTATCAATTTTCTTCAAAATAACCCTTTTGTGCTCAACTTCATCCTGGATGAAATTATACTTGATATCAATGTGTTTGGACCTTCTCTGAAATGTATTTTGATTTCTAGCCAATTGAATTGGACTTTGACTATCACAATGCACACTTACTGAACACACCTTATTGCACATCTCACTAACAACACCTTTGAGCCACTTTGCTTCTTTAAATGACTCGGCAACGGCTATGTACTGCGCTTTGGTTGTTGAAAGGGCAACCACATCTTGTAGTGATGATTGCCAAATTAACACCGAACCACGAAATGTGAACACGAATCCACTTGTGGATTTTCTATTATCAAGATCACCTCCATAGTCTAAGTCATAAAACCTGGTTAGCTCGCTTGAATCCTTCCTACACATGAGACAAACATTAGAAGTACATTTCAAATACCTCAATAACCACTTAAGTGCCTCCCAATGTCCCTTCCCCGGATCAGACATATATCTACTTACCAAACTCACCGCATGAGCTATATCAGGCCTAGAACATACCATGGCATACATCACATTACCAACGACATAGTGTACGGGATTCTTACCATTTGCTCTTCTTCCGCCTTTGTTTGTGGGCACAAGCTCTTGGACAATTTGAAATGAGTGGCAAAAGGAGTAGACACACCTTTAGCACCCATGGAGAAACGTCGCACAACTTTCTCAATGTACTTCTTTTGGCTAAGGTATAAGACACCCTTAGCCCGGTCTCTCTTAATCTCCATTGCAAGAATCTTCTTGGCTTCACTAAGATCCTTCATATCAAATTCACTTGAAAGCAACACTTTCAAGTTCTCCACCTCAAACAAAGAACTACATGCTACTAGCATATCATCAACATATAAGAGCAAATAAAAATAAGAATCATTCTTAAGTTTATTAAGATAAATACAACTATCATAAGAACTTCTAACAAAATCATGTGAAACTATAAAAGAATCGAACCTCTTGTACCATTCTCTTGGTGATTGCTTCAACCTATACAATGATCTTTTCAATCTACACACATGACCTTCTTTACCGGCAACCTCAAAACCTTCTAGTTGCCTCAAAAAATTTCTTCTTCAAGCTCACCGTGAAGAAACGTCATTTTCACATTCAATTGATGCAACTCCAAATCATCCATTGCCACCAAAGCAAGTAGTGCCCTTATAGAAGAGTGCTTCACTACCGGTGAAAATACCTCATGAAAATCGACACCCTTAATTTTGGCGTATCCCTTTGCAACTACCCTTGCTTTGTAGATGAGAGGAACACCTCTAGAAGGACCCTCTTTCCTCTTGAATATCCACTTGTACCCAACAATCTTCTTTTTCTTTGGTGCTTCAATGATATCCCAAGTTTTATTCTTTGCAAGTGAGTAAATCTCTTGCTTCATGGCTATTAACCTTTTGCTTGCGTCATTTGAGGCCATAGCCTCCTTGTACGTACTTAGTTCATAAAACCCTTCGACTTCACTAGCAATGTTGAGAGCATACGCAACATAATCACTCTTTAATGTACCTTCTTGGAGCCACAATTTTCCTTCTTTGCCTAGTTGCCGACAAAGGAGGACACCTTTGTTGAACACTATCATCATTTTCATCCTTATCAATATTGGGAGGTTAAACCTCCACTTGTGCATCTATAGGATCATTTACAATATTATCTATGGGGTTTTCTACACTAGAAACTAACATGCTATTTTCATCAAATATACAACATCTGTAGAAGTAATTATTCTTTTTGACTCATTACACCACACCCTATACCCCTTTACACCCACTCCATATCCCACAAAGATGCATTTTCTACCCCTAGGTTCTAACTTTCCATCATTTACATGAATATAAGCCGGACAACCAAAGACTCTAAGACTAGAATAATTTACTTGAGTGTTGTACCACACTTCTTGTGGTGATTTGAATTTCAAGGCGGTATGAGGTGAGTGGTTTATCAAATAACATGTTGTAGCCACCGCTTCGGCCCAAAATTGCTTCCCCAATTTGGCTTGGTTTAGTATACACCGAGCTCTCTCCAACAATGTTTTGTTCATCCTCTCCGCAACACCATTTTGTTGAGGACGTCATGCACAAGTTCTATGTCTCACAATACCTTCACTAGAACAATATTGAAAAAATTTATTATCAACAAATTCAAGACCATTATCGGTTCTCAAGATCTTGATGCTCCTACCCGTCTTTTTCTCAATCATTTTCTTCCATTCCAAGAAAACATCAAATACTTCATTTTTGTGTTTAATGAAGTAACACCAAACTTTTCTTGAGAAATCATCTATGAAAGTCAACATGTAATTACAACCACTAAGGGAGGGCTTTCTTGAAGGCCTCCACAAATCGAAATCAATATAGTCTAGGATTCCAATAGTGTTTTGTATGGCGGGTTTGAAACTAAGCCTTTTGTGTTTCCCATAAACACATTGTTCGCAAAACCCAAGGTTGCCAAACTTTTTACCATCAAATAAACCTTGTTTAGAGAGTTCAAACATACCTCTTTCTCCCGTGTGACCAAGTCTCAAGTGCCAAAGCTCCGTATCATGATCGAACATTATGTTTTTGGAAATATTCGCCGAGCCTAGGATAGTCAAACCTTCAAGAGGATACAAACTCCCATTCAACTTTCCCTTCTTCACCACAAGTGATCCTCTAGCAACCTTTATGACTCCACCTTCACAAGTGATTCTACACCCGATTTTATCAAGAGTACCCAAAGATATGAGATTCTTTTTCAAACCCAGAATATACCTTACACCGGTTAGGGTTCTCACCATCCTATCAAACATTTTCATTTTTACGCTCCCGACACCAACCACCTTGCACGTTGTGTTGTTCCCCATCAATACTTTCAAATGTTTGGAAGAAAGTTTTGATGAGAGTCATATGAAATGTGCACCTCGAGTCAAGAATCCATTCATCACTATCTTTGTACCCATGTGTGGCAACTAATACACCACCATCATCACTATCATTTACGTAACTAGCATCGGCATTGCTAGTTGCGTCCCTAGCCCCATCATCATTAATATCTTTCTTTTTTTATTTCCAATAATCCTTCTTGATGTGGCCTTTAAGCTTGCAATAGTTGCAAGTCTTTTTTTTGTTAGCTCCCCGTGACTTCGACCTCCCTTTACCCTTGTTTCCACCTCCACTAGTAGAACCTTTCTCTTGCGTCCTCCCTCTCACAAACAATCCATCACCCGTGCCACCTTGTGATTTTTGTGACCATTGTTTATCAATTAGATCCCTTTGTGTCAAGGCATTTTTTTACATCTTCACTACTCAAGTTTGCTCTACCATATAGTAGACTTTCTCTAAAATTCTTGTAAGATGGAGGTAGAGAACATAAGAGGTAAATAGCCAAGTCTTCATCATCAAGCTTGACTTCTATGTTTTATAAATCCATAACAATGGAATAAAACTCATCTAAGTGAGGTTTCAAAGGTTTACCTTCCTCCAAGCATAGATCATAGAGTCTACTTTTCAAAAGTAGCCTATTGGCAACACTCTTGGCCATGTAGAGTGATTTCAATTTTTCCCATATCCCCTTGGTTGTAGTTTCTTTAACCTTTACTCTTAGCACTTCATTGGAAAGGCATAATGGGATTGACAATCGTGTCTTTGAATCAATCTCTTTCCATTTCGCTGCAGTCATTCCATCCGGCATCCTGTCTACACCATTAATGGCCTTTTGCACACCATTTTGAATCAAAATGGCTCTCATTTTGCCTTGCCATAAGCCAAAGTTCACACTTCTATCAAACTTCTCTATGTCAAGCTTCATTGAGGACATGTTTCACTAATAATGACTTCTCAATTATCGTAACAACCCTGGCTCTTATACCAATTGAAATATTTGCCAAAATCGACACGATGTTAAGAACTTTGATGAACGATAATAATTTCAATGAACTAACAAATGTTTAATAAAATAAAATTTGCAAAATGACACAATGATTTAAGGAGCTTCACCCAATGATGGCTATGTCCTCCATGGTGTGTAGTTTCTTATTTATATTATTTCAATGGAGTAAAACACTCTTACAAATGAAGTATTACAATTGAGTAAGAGATAAAATAAAGGCTATGTGTTTGGCTTAGAGGTTGTGTTTTAATGATTTTTGATGTGTATGAGATCTCTCTATTTATAGTACTAAGTACATTCAATGATAATTGCTCACTTAATACATGCTTAATGTTGAATAATGAATGAGTTGAAACAGTTTCAAGGACTTGAAAAGACAAAAACAGCATCCTAGGCGCATCAGAGGAACCGCTCGACCAGAACTGAGAGCTCGCTCGGTCGAGCAGCTTGGTCGAGCGAGCTACAGACAGCTTCTGGATGTATTCTGTTTGTTCGCTCAACCCACCCAAGAGCTCGCTCGACCACTGGTCGAGCGACCTTCAGTATTCCTTTTGTCAGTTTCTGCTCGACTAATATAGCAAAGCATCATCAAGGCAGCTTTTTCACTTTTTAATTAAACACCATCAAGACTCATAATTCCCATAATTACTTCACCAAATAAATCACACTTAAACACTACAAACATTAAGTTACCAACTTAAACACCCACATTAACACACTCATAGAATTCCATCCCAAGAGACACACATGGATGCACACATTAATTTGTGTACTCAAGTCACACCATTCATAACAGTATGTTTTACTCATATCAACTTAAGCACCATGGACCCTCGTTTCTTAAACTTATTGTGATAAAAGGGATGAAATACCTCTATAAACAAGAGACTTATCGGTGATCAAATGTCTATGACGATTGACGAAGGCACTTTGATTTTTATTAATAATGGAGGGGGGATCTCTTCCAGCCTATTCTCTAGTAATTTGGACATACGCTTGTCGAAAACATCACATAAACTGATTAGCAAAAATACTAAATTTTTGATGGTTTCTTTATCATTGGGATGAGGATAATAAAGGTAAAATTTAAGGCTTTGGCTATGTAACCATGATAAACTCATATATGTCATTATTTTTGTGAAGTTTCCCTTAATTTTAAACAATACTTTGCTGCTCTTTATGTGTTATTTTGCATACTTGTACTTTTTTATATCTAGAGTCATCTCACACTTAATTGTAAGTACTCGCATTAAATTGCTTTCATCCTGGCTTCATTTGTCACAAGGTGAAGACACACGATCTCAAGAACCTCAAAAATCAACGTGAAGAACTCTTGATTTCTTAGAAGGTGAAACAACATTTTGTTTTTACCCTTTTTGGCTCCCACTTTTCCTTTTTTCTGATCCTCTTGTGGACGGAGTATCCTCTTGCCACATTTTGTTTTTACCCTTTTTGGCCTTCACCCACTTAAGAATTAACCAATTCTTGTCTTCTACTTGTATGAATTAGCTTTAAAACAACTTGGATTATGTGGTTTCGAATGTCTATGAAGGGAAACATCAGGGAGATTGTTAAGGCACACTTCCATACTCTTAAGTTTTCTGAATTCTTAGAAGGTGAAACAACATTTAGAGACAAAAGTAATAGCATATTAAACAAGCAATTGTTTTAATGTAATTTTCCTAGTTCTTATGTTTACATTCTACCCATAGTTACATGGAACGTGGAACGTAGCCACATTCCGCGATCTAGGAAAGTACATCCCCAATCTCCACAAAATGCGACCCAAATCGCTTAAAATCGTGTCCTGATTTTGAAGACTTTTTTAAAGGCAATTTGGCCTTCACTCACAAATTAAAGAACAACAGTAGAAAGAAACGAGATGAAACCTAGAAATCTAAAAAACTTCCACTTGAAAATTATTTCTTAAAGCAATTTGGTCATTTTAATTTAATATTGTTTTCAAATATATATTTTATACATATTATATCTCAAACCCAATCGTTCCCGAGTTAATCTAGGCTGCATTTCGTGTTGTCGTTCCTATTTCCCGTTTCAAACGGAATGTCGTTCCTATTCAAAAAAACCCGGTTTGCAAAACCCGACTCGGATAATCTGGTATCCGGTATAAAAAACCAGAATATTAACCCGATTAGTCATAACCGTGTATTTCGGACGAGGTACCCGATTTATAAACCGGGTATTCGGGTCGGATCCGGATATCAATTTTAGTAAAATTGGGTACCCGGTATTCGATTTTGTGTTTTTTGTTTTTTTTTTTTTAAAAATTTAATTGCTTATTCTTAATATATCTGATATAATTAATATATTATAATCATTTTACCCTAAAAAAATTAAATGTGTTAAAATTTAAAGTAATGTGTTAAATTATATTCTATTATTGTCCTTAAATAGTATTTTAAACGGTGTATTTTAAAATAAGTGTTTTTAGTAATTATTAGATTGATAGCATGTTTCATAAAATATCCCATCTGATGGTTAGATCAAGAATTTTACTTATTCTTAATATGGTATTGGCAATTAGATTGTAAATTTACTAAAATTATCCTTGATAATTAGAATTTAATTAGGATCACTAAAGTAATAACTAGTTAATAAAGATATTGTGTTACTTAGTTTTATCTTATTAATAGTATAAAATAAAATATAGGAACAATTTGGCGCTAAAATGAGGGCCTGTTTTTCTTTCTTTGCCAAAAAGTCACTTTAAGAATTTTCAATAAAAGAAGATGCTGAACAATTCGCAAAATTAGAGCCAGAATACAAGTCAATCCATAAAAAGCAAGTCTCATAGAAGATCTAGTGGAACTCAAAACATAGCACAGAAAATAGTTGATGAAAGGCGTAATCTGAGACAGTCATGGAGTTCTCAGAGAGAGCAAAATGTGTCAAATTCTCAGATGCAGGAGGAAACACCTGTAACACCACATGTTGGAGGAATTCAACCACCGTTTAATCTTACTAGGGATGCGTTAATTCAGTTGGAAACTGCACTGGCTAATTTCATCAGATCCGGAAGGGAGGATACTACTCAATCCCAGGGAGAACAGATTTCCTCAAAAGAAGACGGGAATTAGAGGATGAATCATACATCCCTCTTTCTAGTCAAAAACAAAAAGTAAGAGAGTCACTCCAACTGGGCTCTCAAACAAACAAAGGAGTTCGTGTTGAAGAAGATGCTAAGTCAAAACTAGGGAAAAAGTATGCATGGTATAGGACTCCATCGAATTCTAGAACTTCGTCCCAACAAGGGACTCATATACAAAAAGGGTGGACTGAAATAGTGTACCTACAAACTGATTTCCAGGCAACAACAAGGGAATCAAAGAAAATAAAAAGAGTTTCTGCAATAAGCAGACTGGGAAAAAGTCCCAGTCGATCAGGAATCTGGAAGAGGATTGGTGCTTCATAGCCATCCCTGAAAATTCAAGAAGGAGAAGGAGAATCACTTCAGGATGCAAAAAGTATACAATCAGAAATTCATTCCCTTAAAGACAAATCACCATACATTACAAGATTACCACCGAAGTTCCTAAAAAGCCAGAACATTATATTTTTTGGGAACACCCTATTCGTACCAAAGATTGCTACATCTCCAGCAAAAAGGGTAAAATTCCCTGCTCACTTAATCTACAAAGGGGAAACATGTCTAAATGCTCATCTGGTATGTAACACCCGAATTTCCTCCCTTACTTTACGATTCTGGTTTTGTTTAAGGGGTTGGAAATTCAGGGGTTGGAAATTCGGGTGTTACATGGCAGCATTTAATAATGAAATGGATATGGATAGTCATACCGACGCAAGTTGGTGCAAGAACTTCATCCTGACTCTGACAGGAACTACTCAGAAATGGGTGCAAAGTCTCCCTGAGTTATCAATTTTCACTTTTGATGAGCTGACAGAAAAATTTATAATAAGTCAATTTTCGTCAAGAACTGCCAGAAAAAATAATTGGATGAATCCTTGAGAAATTACGTCTCCAGGTTTAACAAAGAAAGCCTTCAGGTATTAAATCCAAAAGAGAATATTTTAACTTTCGCTTTTAGGCAAGGCTTAAATTCTGACAAGCCTGAGAGTGAAGTGCTAAAATTCAACAATCAATGATCTTACCCTAAAGTGTAACCGCCTCGATTTATGAAGGCAAACACTAACTGGAATTTAGTATTAATTAAGCGGAAGCTTACTTTTTCCAACACAATTAAGGGGTTACTTAAAGGTCAAACCAATATTCAAGTATAATACTTGAACCAAACCAAATCAATATAATGGAAGTCTTAACTGTCCAAAATATAGGAAAATTACAACCAAATCGAAATAAGTCCAAAGTTCAAATTACATCATTAAAATAGTCTAAATCTAAACTAATAGTCTGTCAAGTACAATAAAGAGATCTAAACAAAAGGGGAGTCATACTCCAACTCGGGTTCATCTTCCGCCCGCATATCCATTCTCGGTCGAGGTGTCATAGGGGTTTACTCTAAAAAATAAACCATTGGAAAAACATACAAAGCATAGTATCAGCAAAAAGGCTGAGTATAAACACTGGTGTCCATCAAACAAGTTATTAAAATCTTTTTTTTTTGTTTGATTAAATTCATTTTGAAATATGCTTTTTTGTTTGATAAATCATATTATGATTCAAATCCAGTTGAATGGTTCTATAGTCATTTCAAATTCTCATTTTTCATCATAAATCACTAGATCTCAATGGATCCAAATCAATTTCAAACTCATTCATAAGTTTACATGGGTACTCTGTGAGTCATCCTGTGACACGTTTGGTAGTCGGTCTACCGTCCGCGACATGTCCGTCTAGTGTAACACAATGGTATTGTGAACAATACGCGCTCAGCATTGGTGAGCCATTTAATCATGCACACAACATTTGCTGTGGCATATGTTGTAATACCCCAGATTTAGCTTGAAAAAGGATTGATAGACTACTCATATCAACAAGGTGCATCTTCTTTTCTAGGGAGCCCATTTGCTAAGAACTCCACAGTTAAGCGTGCTTGGTGGGGAGTAATCTTAGGATGGGTGACCTCCTGCGAAGTTTTCTCGGGTGCGCACGAGTGAGGCCAAAGTGCGCTGGAAAGACTTGTGTTGATTTGTGGGGCTAGTTTACAGTCTCCAAGAGTAATCACCAGCGGTCCGAGGGCCCGGGGTGTTACATATGTACCCGCCATTAAGGATAAAACATTTTTTGTACATAGTATATATCTTGTAATTTTAATAGCATTTTAAAGTTAAAAATATTAACTTTTTCCATATGATAAACATCTATTATTTGCACATAGCAAAACATACTTTATTTGCGACTTAGCAAAATCAAATCATAATATTTCCCACATGGGAAAAACATGCTTAGCATAATCATATCATTAAACATAACCTTTGTATTATATTGGGGCATCTCTAACATGTATGGAAATGCATCGTAATAAAAAGTGATTAAAGTTCAATATGATTTTTTTTAAGGAAACCATTAAAATGTTTCGTTTCAATCCTTCTTAAAGTAAATATAACTTAAAAAGGTTTTGAAATTCATTCAAAACAACTAGAATATGATTCATAAGTCTATAAAATCATTACGACAGAAGATTTCATAAAACACTATTTTCTTAAATACGAGATAGTTTTGCCGGTAATAAAATCGATAATTGATTTACTAAGTACATATTAATTCTTGAACAAAGCCCAAATTAATCAAGTCATTATAATACCTTATTTAAAATGAATTTAAGGTTGTCCCATCAGATTATAATTGATTATGCGAATTTATAACGATCTTACAAGTATTTTCGATAATTTGGGTATTTACCGTTATTTAAATGGTGTCTTAAATCCGTATAATTTATAAACCATCTAATTTATACTTAATTTATACTATGAGGCAGTAGGTTATTAATATAATTATAAACTTTTTTATATAGGTCTATTTTTACCCAAATTTAATTAACAATATTACACTTTTTAATAAATAAATATTTTCTATTAATTTGATAAATTAGTAAATAATTAATAATTTATTTTATAAAATTATACCAAAGTTCCAGAAGTCATATAACATGTTTATTAGGCCATTTGAACTTATAAAACTCATGTATGATGTTTTATTATTTTGTATAGACATTTTATCGATAAATAGAATAAAATAGGTTTTAAATTATTTGAGTCCGAATAAAATATTGTAAAAATTATATGATATTCCAGAAGCTATTTTAAGGGGTATAAAATTTTAAATAACCATTATAAATCATGTGGGGTATTTTCAATAAATAATATCGTTATTTTACCGATAAACCGAATAAAGTTCATTTAAGTCCATATATGGTCACGAAAATCCATATAAATTTTTAAACATTTATCTACTACTTATATAAGTGTCTCATAAAATTTTCATGTCCAAAAGACGTCATTTAGTATTTATTTTATATTTTACTGTTTTCAAACTTACCGATTATTAATAACCGAGTAAAAATTTTTAAGGTCCTTAAATGTCAACGAAACCTTCCTAAACTTTTACCAATTTTACCTACTGTCCATATGAGTATGTGATAAAAATTTCAAGTCCATATGTCTTTGTTTGGTAATTATTTTATATTTTACCATTTTGGAATTTACCGTTAAACAATTTAACGATTATTCAAAAAAAATTCAAAACTATATATATTCTGGCAAAATCTTGTTGGAGGCATTATAATATGTTTATTAATTATTTTTTATGATGAAGAGTTCATCTAATATCATGTTTTATAATAAGAGTATTTAATACCTTAAAATCCATTAAAATATCAATTTAACGAATAAGCTCAACAAAAAGTATCCAAGAAATTTTCTCAACAAATAGCTACTGGAAATTTCTTTTAAAATGAATTTCAAATATTTTCAAATTCATATAATCATTTCCATAACAATAACTTTCACAAAGTAGTACAATAACTTTCACAAAGTAGTGTTAAACATGCCTTTAAACATACAATAATTTATAAAATCAACATGCATGATGCCCACAATAATAATACATGTAATATTTTATTCCATACTCAAATTTATCATTTTGACATCGTTTTTCAAGATTTAAGAACTTCTCTTTGGGAATTTTATTTATTTTTTTTAAAAAGTTTATACACAAACTTTCCCAACTTCTTCTAAAATCCTTTAAAAATCACCCCATGTGACATACCTCGACTCCAAGCCTATATAATTATTCCGTAAGCTCCTACGCGTTCTTAGAAGCGGTTCTAACTTCGGGTCCTTGCCCTTCAAGTCTCAACTCCAACTCTTCAACTAAACATATTACATTCATCCAAAAATCAATAATAACTTTGGATTTCTAACATGCACTTAACTTTTCCTAGTTAGAGTTGTTAGACTAATACTTGTGATGATTTTAATATATTTGGAGTATACTTATTATGTTGAGCAACATACTTAGTTAAGTCCCATAATTTTATTTGAATACTTTAAGTAACAAATTTTATATGTTTGTAAAAATACATCTTCTTACTTTCTATTATGGCCGATTTTTATAGATTTATAAGTGATGCTTTTCTTAGTTTAGAGATAAAATAATCATTTTATAATGATCTTAATTTATAGAAAGATTCATGTAAAAAAAATATGCTTTACATGAACAAGTTTTAACAAAAACTAGTGGAATAAAGAAATGAACATAACTTACTCTATACTTGGTGGATTTCTTAAAGTTTGGTGTCTATGAAAAGATCTTAAGATGAAGATTATTTTTATGGGAGATTTGAGTTTATAAACATAAATTTTCAGAAGTTTTAGAAGGGTTTTTGAAGAAGATTTGATGAGAAAAGAAGGTGTTTTAGTTATTGAAAGTTTGCAGGATTCTAGTGTTTGTTCATGGATGAACTTGGGAGCAATGTGTTGGGGTTTATGGCTGAATAATAATTCAGAAAATTGAGTGCTTTTGCTTCAAATATTTGCCTCTTGCATGCTTGTAATGATGCACAAGCTTTGGATAGAACAAAAGGGGGTTCTTGGGTAGAGTTTTTAGCTTGTGTATGTAAGTATACAAGGGCTATAAGGAGGAGTAGGACAGCTTTAGCATTGCTGGTTGGGGTTGTTTTTTAGTGATTTTTGTCCATCATTTGATCTATTATAGTGTAGGAAAGATTTATCTAAGATAATTTAAGGTTTGGGTAAAAATTGTTGTACATGTAACAAGTTATGTAACTTGTATTTCATGTTTAAAAATCACTTGTATATGTGTGAAATATTTAATTTACTCCCATCATAGTTATATAATATGCTTGGGTAATAATTAAAATTTTCTCGAACTGTTATGCGTAGTTGCTCAACTTTAAGTTTTATCTCCAAAGTTTACGTTACTTGTTACGATTCATAATCACGTTACGAATTAACAAGTTTCTAATCATTGTAGAGATTTTTCAAATTACTACCATCACTAATTAAATTATAATTAGTAACGAACAAATATATAAGGAAAATTAGGCGTTAAAAACGACTAATAAAATCTCCTAATAATACGACTGTTTCAGTCTTCCCTTCTTACAAGAGTTTCGTCCTCGAAATAACTCAAACTAATGGTTATAAATACATCACTCAAATAAGTAAGGGTATCTAATTAACATGTCGTCCTCTTTTTCCCAAGTAGCACTGTAGGCATCCTGTCCATTCCATAGAACTTTCAAAGGTGGCATCGTGCGGCTACGGAGTTTTCTAACCTCTCGACCTAGGATCCTCTGGGGCTTCTCCTCATACTACAAGCTTTCAAGAAGTTGAATCGGCTCATACTGGAGAACATGTGATGGATCAAACACATATCGGCGCAATTGCGACACATGGAATACATTGTGAACCATATCTAATTGTGGGGGTAATGCTAACTCAAAAGCTACCTCCCTAACTCTGCGCAAAATTTCATAGGGTCCAATGTACCGAGTATCAAGCTTCGTTCCCTTGCATTTCGAACCTCTTGATTCCCTTTGTTGGCGAGACTTTAAGGAACACCTTCTCACCGACTTGGAACTCAAGTTTCCTCCTCCTACGGTCTGCGTAGGATTGTTTTCGAGCTTGGGCAGCCTTCATCTGGTCTCTAATGATTCTGACTTGTTCAGTGGTCTCTCTAATCATCTCTGGTCCAATGAGCACGTCGGGCCTCCCGGTATCCCAATAAAGTGGTGTCCTACACCTTTGGCCATACAAGGCCTCATACGGAGCCATACGAATACTACTCTGGTAACTATTGTTGTAGGAGAATTCTATCAATGGTAAGATGTCCTCCCACGAATACTGAAAATCAAGGGCACATTCCCGAAGCATATCCTCTAGAGTCTGGATGGTCCTCTCCGTCTGCCCATCTGTAGCTGGGTGAAAAGCGGTGCTGTAATTAAGGGTCGTGCCGAATGCCCTTTGTAGCTCATTCCAAAATCGAGCCACAAATTTTAGATCTCGATCTGAAACTATTTTCATCGGTATACCATGTAGTTTAAGTACTTCTTTCACATAGCATCAACCAATTGTTTTGCTTTCCAAGTTACTTTAGCAGGAATAAATCTTGCAGTCTTTGTGAGTCGATTAACAATCACCCAAATAGAATCATTTCTTCTTCTCGAACGGGGCAATCCAACAACAAAGTCCATACTCACTGATTCCCACTTCCACTTAGGCACCGGAAGTGGTTGCAATTCCCCCGGAGTGCGCTGGTGGTCAATCTTGACTTGCTGACACACTAGACATCGAGCTATGAAATCCTCGACATCCTTCTTCATGTTCATCCACCAAAAGTATTGTTTTAAATCTGCTAGCATCTTATCCCGTCCTGGGTGGACAGAATACATAGTCGAATGTGCCTCCTTGAGTATTTTCTCTATCAATTCAGGATCTCGGGGCACGCATAACCTTCCTTGTAGATGAATACTCCCATCTTTACCAATATTGAAGTCTTTAACTGCACCCTTTTCAATACCAATCTTCAACTCTGACAAGAAGTCATCATACTGTTGTAGCTCACGGATCTCCTCATGTAGACTCGGTGTTGTACTCATAGCATTGAGAATGCTGTCGTATGATCTCTTCTTAACCACAATCAATTCTAGCTCCTTCATCTCCACATAAATCTCGTAGGGCACTGAAATTAGTCCATTAATAACCATTCTCACTTTTCGGCTTATGGCATCTGCTACACGGTTTGCCTTCCCGGGATGATACTCCAAAGTGAGGTCATAATCTTTCATCAATTCTAGCCACCTTCTCTGCCTCATGTTAAGCTCCTTCTGTGTAAACAGATAAGTCAAACTCTTGTGATCAGTGTAGATCTTGCAAGTAGTGCCGTAGAGATAATGCCTCCAAATTTTTAAGGCAAATATGACTCCGGCTAATTCTAAATCGTGCACTGGATAGTTCTTCTCATTTGGCCTCAATTGTCTCAATGCGTAGGCAATCACTTTCCCCTCTTGCTTGAGTACACAACCCAAGCCGTCTAAAGATACGTCACTGTATACCGTGAACTCTTTCCCATCCTTGGGCAGTACAAGCACTGGAGCCGTTGTCAACCTCTTCTTCAATTCTAGGAAAGCGTCTTCGCACTTTTGTGACCACACAAACTTTGTATTCTTTCGAACCAAACTGGTGATCGGTATTGCCATCTTAGAAAACCCATTGACAAATCTTCGGTAATAACCTGCCAAACCCATAAAGCTTCTTACCTCAGTTACACGAGTCGATGCTGGCCAATCAATGATAGTCCTTATCTTCTCGGGGTCCACTGTTATGCCATCTTTTGAGATTACATGACCTAGGAAGACAACTCGAACCAACCAGAATTCACTCTTGCTCAACTTCCCATAAAAGCTTCTTTCCCTCAGTGTTAATACCAATCTTAAGTGCTCCTAATGATCTTTCTCTGTCTTAGAGTACACCAAGATGTCATCAATGAAAACCACTACAAATTTATCAAGATAGTCATGGAATGTTCGATTCATCAAGTCCATGAATGCTGCAGGGGCATTGGTTAACCCAAACGGCATCACTCTAAACTCATAGTGCCCATATCTGGTGCGGAAAGCAGTTTTAGGAATGTCTTCCTCCGCTATCCTCAACTGATGGTAACCAGATCTCAGGTCAATTTTAGAGAAAACTCTGGCTCCTTTCAACTGGTCAAATAAATCATCAATTCTAGGAAGCGGGTACTTGTTCTTGATGGTGATTTTGTTCAGCTCCCGGTAGTCAATGCATAGCCTCAAAGACCCATCTTTCTTCTTCACAAACAACACTGGAGCTCCCCATGGTGATACACTTGGTCTGATAAACCCTTTATCTTGTAACTCCTCGAGTTGGGTTTTTAGTTCAGCCAACTCAAGTGGTGTCATTCTATATGGTGCCTTTGAAATCGGGCTTGACCCTGGAACTAGGTCAATGTGAAAATCAATCTCTCTCTTTGGAGGTAACCCAGGTAGATCATCAGGGAATACATTAGAAAAATTCTCGCACTATCAAGATCTGGCTTAAGTCGACCTCCTTGTATGTTGACTCGCTCATGTGGTAGACCTGGGCTTCCCCACCTCTCTTTGGAAAGGTTGTAAGCCTCTCAATCATCTCTGGCTCAATATTAGGTATGGTACCATCACTAAAAGCTACTTGATCCCCTGGATTGTACCCAACCTTTACATTCCTCTCGTAGCACTCAATCACTGCCCTGTGTTTACCTAGCCAATCCATTCCGAGAATGATATCAAACCCTCCTAAGTCAAATACAATCAGGTCTACATAGAACTCCTTACCCTGGATCACTAATGGGCAATCAATCAACTTTGTATTACATGATACCATTGATCCATCAGGTAAGTCAACTCTATGCATTATAGGGCATACATTAACATAATAGTCCAAGGATCTCACAAATGACTTAGAAACATAAGACTTGTCGGCCCTAGAATCAAATAAGACGCGGGCGGACTTACCAAGCAATAACAGTAATCCGGAAATGACTTTACCTTCTGTCTTAGGAATCAAGGTGCTAGGCTCCTCCGCTGTAGTAATATCAAAGAATTTTCCTTCTCCCGGGCGCTGGTTCCCTTGGCCTCAAGAAGATGAGGCTCTATTGCCTCCTTTATATTCAAGGCGAAGCTAAGAGTTGTTACGCTGGATCCCTTGATTTCCTGAGTATCGTGCTCCACCATTCCCGGGGTTTCCCCGGTTCTTGCCCCAACAATCTCGAGCCAAATGTCCTAGTTTTCCACAATTCAGACACACAGCCTTACCCTCACAATTGACTCCCTTAGAGTGCCATTTCGTGCATCTATCACACAGTTGACTTTTTAGCGGGTTGGAGTTTTGTGGGTTTCTATTGCTGTTGAAGCGGTATTGGTTTTGAAAGTTTCTGAGGTTTTGGTTTTGATTCCCCTTGAAATTTCCCTCAGCTCTGAGCTTCTTGCTCTGACCTCCCCGGTCTCCTCCAGATCTCTTTTTCCTCACATCTTCCACTCTCTTACAGACCATTTCTTTCTCCACAGCATGATCATACATAGTATGATCATACCATTGCAGAAGCGATCCATCTTTTTCTTTTCATCAAGCACATAATCTGGGGCAAATCGAGCTAACTCCAAGAACTTGTTAGCATATTCGGTAACACTAAGAGAATGTTGCCTCAGGTAAAGGAATTCTGATTCTTTGTCTCTGTAGAGCTGCTGGGTAGAACCTCTCTCTTAGTTTCTTCAAGAAATCTTCCCATCTCCAACTGGTGGGTTGTGCTGCTCCACCAGCAGATGTGGAGGCAGCTCAGACACCTTTTAGGGCTCTCCACCAAAGCTCTACAGGTCCCACTAGATAGAATGCTGCAAGTTTAACTTTAAGATTTTCTGGACAGTTTACCACCTCAAGAATTTTCTCGGTTTCATTGATCCAATCTTCAAGGACAACTGCATCTGTAGCACCATTGTAGGTCTTAAGCCTGTGGGTAGCAAGCCTTTTGTAAAACTTAGTCTCGTCATCCACACTAGCATGTTGATTGGCTATGAACTGGACTAATTGAGCATTGGTCTCTTGGATGACTCTGAGTTGGTCGGTTAGGAAATTCAATTGGGCTTGGGGATCCATTCTTTACCTAATTTCCTCTAGGTTCCTGCCAAGAGGTAATAACTAATTAATAATTATGCCTTTAAGACAAATAGATATGCACTTGCATAACACACTTTCTTAACTTTTAATAATTTAATGACTCAATAACTTCATCAATTTCCATCCCATTGGATCACTTGTTTAGCAGTTTCAACACTTTTAATAATGATTCCTCAACTTAATTTACCATCATGCTTAGGCAACTTACCCACATAATTGGATCATCACTTGCTTACAAGAAACCTTTAAGACTTCTAGTTTACTAATGGTACTTAATTAATAACCTGATTTAATTTAGACTTACTACTTAAATCCTTTCTTTACCAATAATCCATAAATTTTAAGTTCATTTCCTAATTACTTCCATGAGTTACTCCAAACTTCAACTTCACTAAGTTAAACTCACTCTCTAACTTTCCTGATATTTTAGACAACCTTCCAAAGCCTTGGCTCTGAAACCAACTGTAACCGCCTCGATTAATGAAGGCAAACACTAACTGTAATTTAGTTTTAATCAAGCGGAAGCTTACTTTTGCCAACACAATTAAGGGGTTACTTAAAGGTTATTAAACCAATATTCAATAATAATACTTGAACCAAACCAAAGCAATATAACGAAAGTCTTAACTGTCCAAAATATAGGAAAATTACAACCAAATCGAAATAAGTCCAAAGTTCAAATTACATCCTTAAAATAGCCTAAATCTAACTATTAGTCTCTCAAATACAATAAAGAGATCTAAACAAAAGGGGAGTCATACTCCAACTCGGGTTCATCTTCCGCTCACATATCCATTCTCCGTCGAGGTGCTATAGGGGTTTACTCTAAAAACAAAACCATTGGAAAAACATACAAAGCATAGTATCAGCAAAAAGGCTGAGTATAAACACACTGGTGTCCGTCAAACAAGTTATTAAAATCTTTTTTTTTGTTTGTTTGAGTAAATTAATTTTGAAATATGGTTTTTCGTTTGATAAATCATATTATGATTCAAATCCAGTTCAATGGCTCTATAGACATTTCAAATTCTCATTTTTCATCATAAATCACAAGATCTCAATGGATCCAAATCAATTTCAAACTCATTCATAAGTTTACATGGGTACTCTGTGAGTCATCCTGTGACTCGTTTGGTAGTCGGTCTACCGTCCGCGACATATTCGGCAAGTGTAACACAATGGTATTGTGAACAATACGCGCTCAGCATTGGTGAGCCGTTTAATCATGCATACAACATTTGCTGTGGCATATGTACCCGCCATTTAGGCTAAAACATTTTTTGTACATAATATATATCTTGTAATTTTAATAGCATTTAAAAGTCAAAAATATTAACTTTTTCCATATGAGAAACATCTATTATTTGCACATAGCAAAACATACTTTATTTGTGACTTAGCAAAATCAAATCCTAATATTTCCCACATGGGTAAAACATGCTTAGCATAATCATATCATTAAACATAACCTTTGTATTATATTGGGGCATCTCTAGCATGTATGGAAATGCATCGTAACAAAAAGTGATTAAAGTTCAATACAATTTTTTTTAAGGAAACCACTAAAATGTTTCGTTTCAATCCTTCTTAAAGTAAATATAACTTAAAAGGGTTTTGAAATTCATTCAAAACAACTAGAATATGATTCATAAGTCTATAAAATCATTACGGTAGAAGATTTCATAAAACACTATTTTCTTAAATACAAGATAGTTTTGCCTGTAATAAAATCGATAATTGATTTACAAAATACATATTAATTCTCCAACAAGGCCCAAATTAATCAAGTCATTATAATACCTTATTTAAAATGAATTTAAGATTGTCCCATCAGATTATAATTGGTTATGCGAATTTATAACGATCTTACAAGTATTTTCGACAATTTGGGTATTTAATGTTATTTAAATGGTGTCTTAAATCCGTAAAATTTATAAACCATCTAATTTAAACTTAATTTATACTATGAGGCAGTAGGTTATTAATATAATTATAAATTTTTTTATATAGGTCTATTTTTACCCAAATTTAATTAACAATATTACACTTTTTAATAAATAAACATTTTCTATTAATTTGATAAATTAGTAAAATAATTAATAATTTATTTTATAAAATTATACCAAAGTTCCAGAAGTCATATAACATGTTTATTAGGCCATTTGAACTTATAAAACTCATGTATGATGTTTTATTATTTTGTATAGACATTTTATCGATAAATAGAATAAAATAGGTTTAAAATTATTTGAGTTCGAATAAAATATTGTAAAAATTATATGATATTCCAGAAGCTATTTTAAGGGGTATAAAATTTTTAATAACCATTAAAAATCATGTGGGGTATTTTTAATAATTAATATCGTTATTTTACCGATAAACCGAATAAAGTCTATTTAAGTCCATATATGGTCACGAAAATCCATATAAGTTTTTGAACATTTATCTACTTTTTATATAAGTGTCTCATAAAATTTTCATGTTCAAAAGACGTCATTTAGTTATTATTTTATATTTTACTGTTTTCAAACTTACCGATTATTAATAACCGAGTAAAAATTATTAAGGTCCTTAAATGTCAACGAAATCTTCCTAAACTTTTACCAATTTTATCTACTATCCATATGAGTATGTGATAAAAATTTCAAGCCATATGTCTTTGTTTGGTAATTATTTTATATTTTACCATTTTGCAATTTACCGTTAAACAATTTAACGATTATTCAAAAAAAATTCAAAACTAAATATATTCTGGCCAAATCTTGTTGGAGGCATTATAATATGTTTTTATTAATTATTTTTGATGATGAAGAGTTCATCTAATACCATGTTTTATAATAAGAGTATTTTAATACCTTAAAATCCATTAAAATATCAATTTAACGAATAATCTCAACAAAAAGTATCCAAGAAATTTTCTTAACATATAGCTACTGGAAATTTCTTTTAAAATGAATTTCAAATATTTTCAAATTCATATAATCATTTTCATCACAATAACTTTCACAAAGTAGTGTTAAACATGCCTTTAAACATACAATAATTTATAAAATCAACATGCATGATGCCCACAATAATAATACATGTATTAAATTATTCCATACTCAAATTATCATTTTGACATCATTTTTCAAGATTTAAGAACTTCTCTTTGGGAATTTTATTTATTTTTTTTTTAAAAACTTTATACACAAACTTTCCCAACTTGTTCTTAAATCCTTTAAAAATTACCTCATGTGACATACCTCGACTCCAAGCCTATATAATTATTCCGTAAGCTCCTACGCGTTCTTATTAGAAGCGTTTCTAACTTCGGGTCCTTGCCCTTCAAGTATCAACTCCAACTCTTCAACTAAACATATTGCATTCATCCAAAAATCAATAATAACTTTGGATTTCTAACATGCACTTAACTTTTCCTAGTTAGAGTTGTTAGACTAATACTTGTGATGATTTTAATATATTTGGAGTATACTTATTATTTTGAGCAACATACTTAGTTAAATCCCATAATTTTATTTGAATACTTTAAGTAACAAATTTTATATGTTTGTGGAAATACATCTTCTTACTTTCTATTATTGCCGATTTTTTTAGATTTATAAGTGATGATTTTCTTAGTTTAGAGATAAAATAATCATTTTATAATGATCTTAGTTTATAGAAAGATTCATGTAAAAAAAATATGTTTTCCATGAACAAGTTTTAACAAAAACTAGTGGAATAAAGAAATGAACATAACTTACTCTATACTTGGTGGATTTCTTAAAGTTTGGTGTCTATGAAAAGATCTTAAGATGAAGATTATTTTTATGGGAGATTTGAGTTTATAAACATAAATTTTCAGAAGTTTTAGAAGGGTTTTTGAAGAAGATTTGATGAGAAAAGAAGGTGTTTTAGTTATTGAAAGTTTGCAGGATTCTAGTGTTTGTTCATGGATGAACTTGGGAGCAATGTGTTGGGGTTTATGGCTGAATAATAATTCAGAAAATTGAGTGCTTTTGCTTCAAATATTTGCCTCTTGCATGCTTGTAATGATGCACAAGCTTTGGGTAGAACAAAAGGGGGTTCTTGGGTAGAGTTTTTAGCTTGTGTATGTAAGTATACAAGGGCTATAAGGAGGAGTAGGACAGCTTTAGCATGGCTGGTTGGGGTTGTTTTTTAGTTATTTTTGTCCATCATTTGATCTATTATAGTGTAGGAAAGGTTTATCTAAGATAGTTTAAGGTTTGGGTAAAAGTTGTTGTACATGTAACAAGTTATGTAACTTGTATTTCATGTTTAAAAATCACTTGTATATGTGTGAAATATTTAATTTACTCCCATCATGGTTATATTATGCTTGGGTAATAATTAAAATTTTCTCGAACTGTTATGGTTAGTTGCTCAACTTTAAGTTTTATCTTCAATGTTTACGATACTTGTTACGATTCATAATCACGTTACGAATTAACAAGTTTCTAATCATTGTAGAGATTTTCAAATTACTACCATCACTAATTAAATTATAATTAGTAACGAACAAATATATAAGGAAAATTAGGCGTTAAAAACGACTAATGAAATCTCCTAATAATACGACTGTTTCAAACTATGAAAGAGGTCAAAGAATATGCACAATCCCATGTTGACGTGGAAGATTTTAAAGCTATCACTAGAAACATGGAACAGAAGGGAAGGAATATGGTGAAAGCCAAGATACGGGCAGAAAGGCATGACAAAGGGAAGAAGCTGGGGAGAACTAAAGATTTGGAAGTACCAGGACTCAATAACTATGCTAATTACATACCATTAAAAGAGTCCAGAGCAAAAATTTTCAATGTACATAAGGAAGATACGAGATGGCAGCACCCCATCCAGAAGAAGATTGCTGGAAAGAACCCAAAAGCATTCTGCAAATTCCATGAATATCCAGATCATTAGACAGAGCATTGTAAGCCTTTAATGAATAATATAGAAGACTTTAATACAAAAAGGTTATTTCCAACAATACAAGCAAGACAAAAATTCTAGCAAAAGGCAGTCATGAAGTGGATCCAGGGAGGAAAAACAAGCCAGAAACGAGGAAGAACCTATACAGAAAAAGAAAAAAGAAACTTTTGCTATATTTCAGACATCTAGGATATCAAATTCTAAGGCACATCTGAGAGCAGCAACTGCTCCCAGATTAGAATTAATGGAGGTGACTGAGCAGAAAGAACCACCATCTATGCTAGATATGACATTCACCAGGGAGGATTGTAGAGGGGATCATATCCTCACTCAGACCCCTTGGTTATGGTTGTAGATATGGCTGATCAATTTGTGCATAGGGTTTTACTAGACAGCGGTGCTGAGGTAAATGTTATTTATAAGTCTTGCTGGGACCAGATGGACCTTGAAGACAAAGTTTTGAAGAGATCCTCCACTCCCATTGTGGGGTTTTAAGGAGAATCAGTACAGGTAGAGGGAAAAATTACCCTGCTTGTAACGATCACAGATAAACAAGAGGTTACTATTACAGTTCCCTAGTAATTTTATGTAATCGATGCTCCAACTAGATACAACTGTATTTTGGGAAGAAAATTCACCGTAGCAATAACTGGCATTCCTTCCACTCACCATTAAACTTTACTTTTTGTTGGGAAAGATGGGAAAGCGGGAAGGGCCAGAAGGAATCAGAAAATGGCCAGGTCTTGCAATTTCATGAGTAAAGCAAGTATTGAGCCTCAGAAGCAAAAAGAAAAATAAAAGGTGCCAGAACTAGAATTGGTACCAGAAAAAATAATTGAAAAAGAAAAAAGATGTAAAAAAAATAAAGTTTGCCACATCTCCATCTGAGTTTGGGACATGAAAATCTGTTGAGATAGATCCCAAACCATCTGAGGATGAAAATACAAAAAAAGACTACCCCACAGATGAAGATTGACTATCAAGAAATAGAAGAGGTTCCCTTGATTGAAGGAAATGACAAGACTGTAAGAATTAGGGGAAATCTAGATCCTCAAATTCGCCTTCATTAAATCTAGGCATAGACCCAAAAATAATCACTCACAAGCTTAAAATTTTTGAAGGGGTCAAGCCAGTTAAGCAGAAGAAAAGAAATTTCGGTCCAGAGAAAGAAAAAATGATTGTACAAGAAGTTCAAAAGTTGTTGAATGCTGGATTGTTTTGTTTAAAAAGCCCCAGCCAGGAAAGTGAAGAATGTGTATAGACTTTACTAGTTTGAATAAATATTGCCCCAAAGATTGTAATCCTTTGCCTAGAATAGACCAGTTAGTTGATTCAACTGCAGGGTACGCTTTGTTATCATGTATGGATGCCTTTTCTGGCTATCATAAGATTTTCATAGACCCTGCTGATAAAGAAAAAATAGCATTATATACTCAGCAGGGGTATTTAATTATATCATAATGCCTTTTGGTTTAAAGAATGCGGGAGCAACCTATCACAGGTTGATGGATAGGATTTTCAAAGATCAGAGGAAGAAATTTAGAAGTGTACATAGATGATTCGATTGTAAAAAGCAAAACAGAGGAGGAAATAATTATAGATTTGCACCAAACATTTGGCAACATGAGAAAGTATAAAATGAAGCTTAATCCCAGAAAATGTGTTTTCGGGATTAAGTTTGGAAAATTTTTAGGATACCTAGTTAGCCAAAGAGGAATTGATGCAAATCCGGAAAAGGTTCAAGAAGTAATTGATCTAGAACAACCACAAAAACAAGCATGAGGTAATGAAACTAACTGGGAGAATGGCAGCTCTTTCCAGATTCATCTCCAAGTCAGCTGAGAGAGTAATGTCGTTCTTCAAAGTTTTGAAAGGAAATAAAATTTTGAGTGGGATGAAGAACAGAGTCAAGCTTTTAAGGAATTAAAGAAACACTTACACAGTCTGCCAACATTGGCAAGACCTGTAACAAGTGAAACGTTATACTTGTACATATCAATTACAATACATACGGTGAGTGCAGTATTGATCAGGGAGGAAAATAAAGTTCAACTCCCAATTTATTTTGTATGTAAATATTGCTGGATGCTGAAACCAGATATACAATAATAGAGAAAGCAGCATATGCCGTGATTATTGCGGCCAAAAAATTAAGACCTTACTTTGATGCTCATCAAGTAGTGGTCTTAACAGACTTACCTCTAGAGAAGAGCTTAGACAAAATCGAAAGATCTGGTAGATTGGCAAAATGGGCCATAGAATTGAACGGATTGGGAATCAAGTACCAACCCAGAAAGGCGATCAAGATCAAGTACTGGCAGATATTTTTTCGGAATGCGTAATTCAAGAGGAAAGTAGAGAACCAATCTGGCAACTGTTAACTGATGGGTCATCTAGACTCGTTGGTGCAGGGGCTGGATTAGTATTAACAACACCTGAGGGAAAAATCATAGAGTATGCTTTGAAATATCAATTCAAAGCTACCAACCATGTGGCAGAATACGAAGCGGTCATTGCTGGGTTACAATTGTGCAAAGCCCTGGAAGTAAAAAGAATCAGTTTGAAAACTGACTCACAGTTAGTTATGAATCAGATTTTAAGAGAGTTTGAAGCCAGAGAAGAAAACATGCAGAAATATCTAAAGAAAACACAAGAGCTGATGTCAGAATTTTAGGTTGTCCATACTGAGAGACTACCTAGATCCCAGAATGAGCAACCTGATGCACTCTCTAAATTAAGGAGTTGTAACATGCAAAATCTAAAAAGGACAGTCCTAGTAGAAGTTAAACCTCTCAGTTCAATTCATGAAAATACAATATCTGTTTTTAATATTAACGGTGATGTCCCCGATTGGATGAAGGATATCATCCAATAAAAAGAAAGTGGAGAACTCCTAGCAGACCCAATTCTTGCCAGAAAGCTAAAGTTGAAATCAACCCAATTTTGCATAATAGATAGAGAGCTGTACAAGAAGGCTAAGAATGGACCGTTACTGAAATGTGTAACACCATCTGAGGTTGTTTATATATTGAAAGAGGAGCATGAAGGATGCTGTGGTCACCATCTGGGAGCTAGAGCTCTGGCACACAAAGCAATCAGGATTGGTTATTATTGGCCAAATGCAACAGAAGATGCCAAAAAGTTAGTTCGGTGATGTGAAAAGTGCCAGAAATACGCACCAAACATCACCCAGCCAGCATCAGAATTGAAATACATCCATTATCCAATCCCATTTGCGCAGTGGGAACTGGACCTTCTAGTTACATTCAAACAAGCACAGGTGGCAAAAAGTTTTTGATTGTTGCAATTGATTATTTGACAGAGTGTATAGAAGCTGAGTCACTGACAACAATCACTTTCAGAAAGGTAGAAAAATTCATCTGGCAAAACGTTATCACCAGATACCAAGGGTCCACTAGTGGAAAAAACCTCATTTGCTGCGGTTTTTTGGCCATTATTTGCTGCGGTTTTGGCCCCAAGCAATATTGATAGCAGCAAATGGCCTATTTAAAATGTTGCAGTTAAAAACCGCAGCAAAACAGGGCACTATTTGCTGCGGTCAGCCCTCAAAACCGCAGCAAATAAGTTGCATTATTTGCTACGGTCAACCCCCAAAATCGCAGCAAATAATGCCACTTATTTGCTGCGGTTTTGGGGGCTGACCGCAGCAAATAGTTATTTTTTTTTCTTTTTCCGTTTTATACTAATAATAATCCAATAATAATGTACAATGTAATAACAATGATTAATCCAATAATAATCCAATGATAATCACAAATAATCACCAATAATCTCTATGTAATAATAAACTCTCGATCATATATATAATATAATATTATGTACGTACATATATATATATAATATACATTAAATAACTAAAAAATATATACTAATTACAATTTATCAAGGACAAAAATTAGCAAGATACGCGGCAATCTTGTCTTTTAATTCGCGCATCTCTCCACTTCTCAGAGGGCGTGTTTCCCTTGAAATGTCGTATAAAACCTATAATATAATATAAAATTAAAAGATTAATAAACATTAGATTTTACCAATAATAATAATTTAAGAACGTAATAAATACTTACGGCATCTATGTTTTCAACTCCAAACTCCTTCAAGGATATTAAGATATCGTCCATGTATTTGAGAGTGTAGTAGCCGCAATCAACGGAATTAGAAGGTTGTCGAAAGCACTAAGAGAAAATAGATGTTAGTGCCAAAAACGCATAAAAACGCATAAAATCGCAACTTAATACGTAATTTCTAGCATATGACTATGATTTTCAAATCTAACCACTTCAACACAATAATATATACCAAATAGTGTTGTGTGCCAAGTTTCGTGCAAAACAAACCAAGTTTGAGCTACTTTATGCGCAAAAGTGCCAAAAAACGGTTAAAAACCCTTAAAATCGCAACTTAACACGTAATTTCTAGCATATGACAATGATTTTCAATTCTAACCACTTCAACACAATAATATAAACTAAACAGTGTTGTGTGCCAAGTTTCGTGCAAAACAAACCAAGTTTGAGCTACTTTATGCGCAAAAGTGCCAAAAACGCTTAAAAACCCTTAAAATCGCAACTTAACACGTAATTTCTAGCATGTGCTCCCTAAGGATATCAACACTATTTACCTTTGATACATTGCCACAACTGACACTTGGGCAATAAAAACCAACTCCCCCCGTCCTAACTTGATGTTCAACCGCAATACTACAAAATTCTAATACGCCATCAATAAATTCCGACGATTCAATGCTTCCATACATCCAACAACGATCTTTTGTCATCCTAATTAGTGTAATTAATTGATTCAAAACAAAATTAATACACAACTTTTAAACATATATACTTATTTCTAACAAATATATTTAACCCTAAAAAAATATATACGTATTTATACCAAATCTATTTAACCCTAAATATACATACTTCATATTCTAATTCTATACTTCATACTTCAATATTAAGCACTACATTGTAAATAAAATCATTTTCTAATTTTAATAGTTAAAGACATAACTATAACAACAAACCACATTTTTAACAAATTACACAAATATTTAACAAACTAATAACATAAACTTGAATAATGTAAAATTCACAAATAGTAAAATTTTGCTCAAATAATATCCAGATTTGGCATACTAGCATACAAGCAAAAGCAAAACATATCATTTGCAAATAACAATTGAAACAAAAATTCACTAAATTACGAAATTACATGTTAAACAATAAAGATATGAACTTGCAAATTAGTAAAACAAATATAATTACCTTGATTTCGTGGGTTATGTTATCTACAACGAAAAACAGAGAAACAAAATTAATATACAAACGGTTGCCATAATTTTTGATTTTTTTCATGAATATCTTGCAAAACTTAAATGCTTAACAAATTAAAAGGAGAAAAAAAATACCTTAATGTCGTGGGTTTTGAAGATGAACAAGACCAAAGTATTAAATTTCATAGGTTTATGAACCAAGAAGATGAAGAACTTTGAAGAAACTGTTAAACCGCGTTTTTCGAGTTTGCAGATGAAGATGAAGAACTTTGCTATTACGTTTGTGAAGATGAAGAAGAGGAACGAAGCAGATGAAGATGAAGCGTTTCATCAATGGGTTTGTGATGAGAGAATACAAACGCAACAATGACGAAAACGAGTTTGTGAAAACAAAAAATTGAAATGGCGGGTTTTAATTTTATTTGTGTAACGGTTATTTGCTGCGGGCCATGAAAACTGGAGCAATTAAGGTTGCAACTAAGGCACTCCGCGGGACGCGGCGATTTAGGCGAGGCGTGGAGTTGGGTCTGTCTACCTTTTAAATTTTTTCTTCACTTTTTTTTTAATACTTATTTGCTGCGGTCATTAAACAACTGCAACAAATAATGCTTATATTTTATTTTATTTTTTTAGTTTAATATGCACTTATTTTCTGCGGGCCACAGCACAACCGCAGCAATTAATTGTGCTACTGAGTATTTGCTGCGGTCACACCTTAAAACCGCAGCAATTAGTTGTTTTTTTTGCTTTTCTAATTCTTTTTCCTATTTCTTGCTACTTATATACAAAAACAGCAACAAATGATACGCAGCAAATACATTTTTTCCACTAGTGGTCCTAATTGTTGATAATGGAACCTAGTTTGATTGTGCAACATTGAGAAAATATCTGGAAGATTTTAAGATAGCCGTGGCCTATTGATCAGTTCGCAATCTACAATGCAATGGTTTAGCAAAAGCTGCAAGCAAACAGATTTTAAATGGACTTTAGAAAAAACTGGAAGATGCAAAAGCCAGATGGGTTGATGACATTTATGATGTTCTATGGTGATTAAGAACAGCAGTGAAAGAAGCAACTGGTCAGACTCCATTAAAACTTGTTTATGGCTCAGAAGCACTCCTACCACTTGAAGTTGGAGTACAAACTATAAGAGTCAAACATTTAAATCAAGAAGAAAATGAGCAATCCATACTCCTAGATTTGGAGTTAATTGATGTAGTCAAAGAGAACGCAACATTGAAAATGGCAACATATCATAGTAGGATTGTCAAATTGTATAATAGAAAAGTCAGATACAGAATGTTTCAAGTAGGGGATTTGGTCTTAAGAAATGCAAAGGCCACCCAGAAGCATGACCATGGAAAATTGTCAAAAAAATGGGAAGGTCCTTATATGGTTTCGGAAGATTGTGGAAATGGGACATACAAATTAAAAACATCTGATGGTAAACCATTAAAACACAAATGGAACATCAGAATGTTGAAAAAATATTATTTATAGAAGAAAATATTTGTAATCATTCATCTGTAAATAAGGAGATTCAATACAAATATTTTTCAAAACAATTATGTGACATATTGTGTAAAACAAATGAATAATAGAATGATGAAAAACAGCCAGTAGGAAAGCCCTGACTTTTATAGTTCAGGAGCCCAGTTGAGTTCATGGGAAAGCCCTAGTTTTTCATAACTAAGGAACCCAAATACTTGGACTCTTGAAGCTAGGATCTGAGATGCAAAATTTCCTCGTCCTTTTTTGCAAAAGATTGCCCAATGGAAGTCAAAGTATCTTGAACCTTCTTCAAATCTCTCTGAAGTTGGCCAAATTCCTCGACGCCTTTGGCAATAGTAGTTTGTTGCTCCAAAATGTAGTTGGACTGGAATATATGCTCAACCTGCAGCTCCTTATATTTGGCATTAAGCTCACTCAGATTCTCATTAGCTTTTGTGAGCCTAATGTCAAGAGTCAACATCCTGGTCTCTTTGACAGTCATCAGTTCAATATGGGATTTGAGCTCAGTCTCTAAAAATTGGGTTTTATGCATCCAGTTATTTATTTCATCCTAGCGAGAAAGCAGCTCAGTTGCAAGAGAGGATGATTTAGATTCTAGTTCCAGATTTTTGGCCCTAAGATTCCAGCTGAGTTTGACTCTTCTGGCGAAGACTTTAAATGTCGAAGTGATATGTTTTCTTCATCAGAGAACCCAACTCAGTAAGTCTGGAATTAACCAACTATATACAAGGCAGAAAAAATTAGTAGATTGAAGACGGAAAAAAATCAAATACAAAGTCTGAGTATAAATCTAGTTATCTCATAAAAATCATGATGTGGGCCTTCCAGAAACCTCCCAACATTGGCTATAATGTCAATTGACCCAGATTGCTGGGAGGTGTTAGCAGCCTGTTTATTTACATTTTGTGTTCCTAAAAATGTAAGTGAATGTTAAAAAAAAGAAGAAGAAAAAAGAAAGAGAGAGGGGGAAATACCTTCAACTGGAACAACTTCAATGGAACTGGGGTCCTCACTTACTAAATTTCTAATAGGTGAAATTAGGAGGACTTTCCCAGTTTCATCTTCACCTTCCATGACTTGTTGTAAGTCATGGGAAGGACTTTCATCAAAAATCTTCTCAGCAACATTGTTTGAAAGATTGGTATGTACAGATTGGGTCCCAACATCAATTTCTGGGACAAGTGTGTCATCAGGTGCAACCTCAACTTGGGAGGAAGAGATGGCAGAAGGATCCACCAGATCCACAGTATTATAAGCTAGGACCCTGGCTACCTCAGCCACAGAGACAGAGGGTTCAGGAATAGTTTCAGTTGCTTCATCACTCGCCGTCTAGATGATTTCATCGGTAGGAAAAACTGCAGGGGAGGTTGGTTGTTCAATAGCTAAGAAAAAATAAAAAAACTGGTGGATGAAGATGAAATCTGTCTAGTAAAAATATTAGAAAGTAAGTAGCTTGATGAAAAATGGAAATAAAATTAATACCTATACCAGCTCCCTTAAAAAATTGATCCAGAGCATCATCAGCTGCGAAGGAGAATATATTGGAGTACCTAGGAGAAGCAGGGGGAGATGGAGAAGTCACATCCTTAACAACCACCTGAATCTCAGAAGGAGATTCAGAAGCTGTTTCAAACTCCTCAATCACCTCCCCCTGGACAGACTCCAGGGTAGCATCCACAATAGGAGCAACTTTAGTGGCAGCAATGCTGGCAATTGTTGTAAAGAAGAAAATAAGTCAGATATTAGGAAAAAAGGAGTGACAATGAATGAATTTTCATTCAATAAGGAAACAACCACCTAAGTCTTGATCTGGGAGCAACATAATAACTTGTGAGCTCCCAGGAGCCAGATAAGCACAAGGAGTAACCAGAAAAGGAAGATCATCACCTTCTCAGGACTGGAAAGAAGAAACGTCAGCGTCTTTCTTCTTCTTTAGGCTCCTTTTCTTCTCAACTGGACTCTTGTTTGAAGGGCCAGCTTGATAGCAGCAGCAACAGGGCCCCCATATTTGCCCTTTCTTGAATCATCTCTAATGAAAAGGTCTGAAACATGGAAAACTCTTGAATGAAAATTAACCTAAGTTTCATGATCCCTATACTTCTTTTTGGTAGGAGGAAGAGGACGCTGCCTTCTTATGAGGTAGTAAGCAGTGTTGTCTAGACATATGTCACTCCTCCTCCATCTGGGAGCCTCAGCTGGACCCAGAAGGTCATAGTTAAATGCAGCAGTCCTTCACTGCTTAAAATTTTTAATGGGTACAGGAGGACAGCTAACACACATCAAGTATAGATGTTTGTTAGTTATGTTGTCAGCCTATGGAGAGTAAGGAAGAGGTTTGGTATTATTTCCCATGAGGAGAAATACCCAGAGTCTTCTAGGGAACTAAACTGCCTGCCTGATCTGGGAGAATAAACAGGATAAAGCTTGTAAAAAAAAAAATTCATCATCAACAGGCAAATAAAACAAGTTGATATCATACTAGGAGTTTGGCAGGATGATATCTTAACCAAGGACAAACATAAGTCTTGTTAGACAATAACAACATGAGGAATCCACCTAGAAGGTAGATTTTTTATCTTAGGTTTGATAAAGTACAAAAAGTATGCCTTTCTCTTCGAGAAAGGTGATGAATCTCGTCCAGTCCTAGAGTCTCTCTGGTTTTGAATTTACTCCAAAAGGCTGGAGGTATGTATCTAAAGGGGTGGTCGGGACTCTTGGGCACTCTGACCCAGATAATTTCATCCTTGTACTCCTTGAGGTCATTAAGTTCAAGGTAAAGGACCATAACCCCGTTTATTGAAGAAAAAGTAATAAAAGGTTTATTTTTATTCTCATCTAACTTAAAGAGACTCTTAAAAAGGTTAATAGTCAAAGGAAGTTTCATATATTCACAAGTCCAAATGAAGGACATAATCTTCCTAGTTGCTTGAGGGAGAAGTTGGTTAAGGGAAAAAAAATGGCTAAGAATCTGGGAGAAAAATGGGTGAAGGGGAAAACGTAACCGAAAGCAAAATGGTATATACAGACCGAAATATAAATATCCTCTTCATTGGATTCAGAGATGATGTATTCATGGGCCATAAACCCTTCTTCACCAATCCGACACTAATATCCCCCTTTTCTTTAGGGATATGACAGTAATCTTCTAAAACGAACTGGGCTCTACCCTCCACCATCTATTTGAAAGTTTCAGACGTAAGCCTAGTAGACTGCAATTTCTCCATTGTATTTGAAGAATCCTCCACATTAAGAGGTGTAAAGTGAATGCTTTCGAGACCTTCTAAGGAAGGAGGAACAATTGAGTCAGCCTAGTAAAGGTGGGGCCAGCCATTTTTCTTCATACTCCAATCAGGTGGAGGTTCATGTGGTAATGCTTCTGGCTACATAAAAAGGGGAAATTTGGAAACTGGTCCGTCAGTCAATTCATTGTTGAAATCAAAAGTCAAGTCACGAAGGGAAGTCTTAGAGGAAACCATGATTGAAATTAATGTGAAAATAAGTTGAAAGAAACGAAGATTCACAGGGTATTTTGTAGAGAATTAAATTAGGAAATGTTTGAAAGTTGTTAGGGTTTAAAGGAAGCGTAAATTGAAATAAATGCAAGTATAAGAATATTTATAGGCAAACAAATCATTAGAAAATCTACAAAAGGAAAATCAATCGTGAAGATTAGGATGAAAAGGAAAATTAACCGTCAAGATGAAACCGCCAAAAATCCAAAATTTTTTAGGTGTAGGGAAAAGTGATTGGATGTGCAATTTATGTTTGTGAAGCTCAGTAGGGATAATGATGAAAGATAACTGCAACAGCCAAAGCGTGTTCAACTGCTTTTCAAAAATTGCACCAAAATAGGAAACCGTCAAAAAGATCGATGAAAGAAGTTTCTAAACTTTCCCAAGAAAAAGGGGAAGGGACAAAAGTACCCAGATTTTGCATGTTGCCAGATTAGAGAAAAAGTACCCAGATTTTACATGTTGTCAGATTTTTGAAAAATGAAGTTTGCTTGCAAATGTCCCAGAGAAAAGGCAGCCAGATCAAACTTAGGCCAAATGAATAGAGGTTTGCTTGATTTCTACATAGATTCTAGAGGATGAAAGTTTTTGAATCTGAGTTCAGCTTAAAGAACAGACCCACAAATTCTTAAGATAAAATTTATAGGTCTGGGAGGGGGGGGGGGGGCAAATTGTTTGTGTAAAAGATTAAACATGAGTTATTATGATAAAAGATTATCCAGATAGGCTAGATTAATACTAATCTGGGAAGAATTATTTGGATTAGATAGTCATCTGGCAACGTTCATCTGGGAAGGTCAAAAAGGAACAGTACGTATGTTGTAATATTAGTGCATGGGAAGCTCACGAGTGGTTAAGTGACACTTGTCAACTATAGAAAGGCATTGTAAGGTGACAGGAAACATTTCCAAAGGAGAAGCGAAGATTATAATCCAATAGAATAAATGAAGGATTGACACGTCAAAAGTAAGCACAGTGGCAAGTAGAAAGTTATGGGGATTAGTACAGACGAATGTTTTACACGCACAATCATGAGCTAAGAAGTTATTACAACTGAATTTCAAGGATCTACTTTGATTTTTAGAGGAACAATTTGGAATTAATAGCATAATTACAAATCTAAGAGTAATTGCAATTATTCCGATAAATGTTCAAAAGAACATTCGTCAGATAATAAAAAGACCTCACGTCTAAATAATAACTAAGTAGTGTTTCACCTTGCAACCACAGTGCTCCTAGAAGTACCTATTAGGCAAGCTTGTCTTGTATTGTTACTGACTTGGGCGTCGGAGTTGGACCCCGGAAAAATATTCTTGGCCCTGCTAACCCTTTGTTGCTTTTTGTAGGAATAGTCATCTTCTTGAGTGATCATTCTGCATAACTTGGCAAGGCATTAAGAACAAGGCCTCTACCAGCAATTAGGTTTCTTGATCAAACACTAATCAAGAGCTTAAGTTTTACAATTAATTGTTCTACAAATCAAATACAGGAACAATTCTTTTAGTTGTCATCTTTCTCATTCTCTTATTTTAATTTATTTATTAGTTAAATCAATTATGCACAAGTGTAAGATGTCCATTTTCATTAGCAACTTAATTATGAGCTAAGTAGTTCACTTAATAAGAGTAGGGACTTTGTATTCATCATTAAGCATGTTTGATGGATGATTGATTGTAGTTACAGCTTAAGTGGAGAATTAAGGATTTAATATTAGAGTTTGAACCTCTCAAAATAAAGAGGGTGTCGTGTTCTCTATAGAAGGAGACCGACACCTTTTAAGTACTAGCCTTAGTTAACAATTCATTATTTCATTTAACAACTCTTAATTTGATTTATTCCATCAGATTGTCAACTGGATTTCCTTGAAGTCCTATTCATTTCGATTATCTAATAGCAAACAAATATTCCTGGTAGTTTTTTTTTTTTTTTTTTTTTTTTTTTTTTTTTTTTTTTTTTTTTTTTTGGCTAAAATGTATAGTTAAAATAAAAGAAAAAAAGTTCCTTGTACCTTGTTACTAATAGAAAACAAGGGAAATTTCATTTTTGACTTATTCCTCCTTTTAATTTATCTCTATTATCTATATTCTCTTCTAATTGTACTCATTTCCTAATTTCTCCCAACAAAAATTACATTCTCTCCTATGATAATATAATACACTAATTAACCTAAATGTAATATTTGAAAAAAAAATGCAATACTTAGAAAATCCAATGACTGTAACTATTCCTATAATTTTATTATGCTCAAATTATGCATTTTTTTTTAAAAGTCAATTAAGATTTTGTTCACGTTAGACTGCGTTAAAAATTCTGTAAAGATAAATTTTTGATGAAAATAATTATTAAAATAAAATAAAACAAATAAAAATAAAATTATATAGATAAATAAAATAACTAATATATGGCGGGGCTATCGTAGTCGTTGAGAAATTCTTCTCTCTTATAATTTTTGGGAAATAAATTAGAAAACAGAGTGAAATTAGAAAAAGGAAAAATAATATAAAATTTGCAATCACAATTGATTTTCCCTTGATTTTTTGACATCAAGAAAAGCTTCACTTGATTGTTTGACTAAATTTTCTCTTATTCACTGTTACCAATTGCGGATAAATGCCTAACCTCTAATTTGGAAAAAAAAAAATTTAAATTGAAAATATCCAACCATAGTTTGAGATTTGTTTTAAAAAAAAAGGAAACTTGTTTGAAAACTACCTAGAAAAACATCACTTTTGTGAAAAACTATCTAGAATAAATTTTTTTGTCCAAAAATACCTAAAAAATTTATTTTGTTTGTTAAAAGATACCTACTAACTGAATAATTAGGATTTTCATTAGCTTTCCATGTGCAAGTCACGTGGCCATTAAAAAGCTCAATTAAAGCAACTCTCTCATTCTCTTCCTATTCAACCAATAAAAACTCTAGGTTCTTTACCATTAAAGGACGCCATCATTATTTTGGTCTTTGAAAATCAAGCCTTAAAATCCAGCTTCAACACAAACATCAGGTTTCGAAATTACTTCTTCTTTTTCAACTGCTGTTCGAAAACTCCATAGCAGTTCAAAGAGGAGCTTTGAAACAAATGAAAACTTAACTGCGGAAAGAAGATTAATGGAGTGGAAGGAGAAGGGTGTTCATGGCAGCGTCGGGAAGATGAAGAACAATGGATTTCTTCAACAATTTGAAACTCTAAGTTTAGCTAATGTTTCTTTTCTCTGTTTGATTTTGGGAAAGTGGATATTGGGAACGCACGTGCTTATTCTAACATTTGCATTTATTTATTTTTTTTGTTAAAATTCGAAGATTTAATGGAAATCCAAACGATTCTATTAGTAGGTATCTTTTGACAAACAAAATAAATTTTTTAGGTATTTTTTGACAAAAAAATTTGTTCTAGATAGTTTTTCACAAAAGTGATGTTTTTCTAGGTAGTTACCAACAATTTTCCCTAAGAAAAAACACTTATTTATTTCAAATTTTTGCAAATTGGTTTGTGTAAATTTGGACCAAAGGCCCAATATTAATCAAAGTTAAAAACCGCGTAATTTGAGACATCTTACCTTCAGCCTCCAATGATCTCATCAGTAGGAAAGCTACAGGCAGCCACGAGTCATCGCTTTGAAATTTGACCACAAAATTAATACGGTTGACTTATTCTTGGTCAACAAGAAAATCCACTCGATGGGTTTTAGTTTCAAACACTCGCATCAAGTCCTAGTGGTGGTGGTGCAGGAAACTAGCTACAACACTTGATCGTTCGTTTATTTTGAGTTTGTTTATATTTTTTAGCTAGGACTCAAATTTTGTAAATTTTACAAACAATTATTTTATTTATTCATTTTATAGTTTAGGTTATTATTTTTCTTTTAGTTATGAAATTGATATTACATCTTGTCCAATAACTAAAAAATGGATATATATATATATATACACATATATATATATATATATATATATATATATATATATATATATATATATATATATATATATATATATATATATATATATATATATATATATATATATATATATATATATATATATATATATATATATATATATATATATATATATATATATATATACACACACATATATATATATATATATATATATATATATATATATATATATATATATATATATATATATATATACACATATATATATATATATATACATATATATATATATATACACACATATATATATATATATATATATATATATATATATATATATATATATATATATATATATATATATATATATATATATATATATATATATATATATATATATATATATATATATAAGAGTGATGTAGCCATGTACGATTGTATAAGAACTATGTATTTAATTTGACATGGAGAACCTTTAACTTTTTTTATGTTTATTCATGTTCATCTATTCTATTATTATTGCTATGTGTTATGTAGTATGGACTATGTACTTTCTTTTCTTTCCATCTTATCTTAATTCTTTCTCTTTGTCGTTTTTCTTTAGTTAAAGTGAAATATTTAGTGTCAGGTATGAGGAAGACATATAATACATCCACATTTCTAGTTTAACAGGCTTTTATAAGAGGGGGCATTTAGAGTATATAATATATATTGGAGCCTATAACTAATCAACACAAAACTTTTTGGGTGATCTTATTTCTTGCTAATTAGCATATGCAGAGAACTTTTCAAGAGCTACTCATCTTGTGACTATTCCCCACCAAACATGCTTAAATTATAATATTTTTTTTATAAAATAGACTTCTTTAAAAAGAAGATGGAACGTATTTATATAAATAGTATTAACAATCATTTCAAATCTATTTCGACTCTCAGCAATTGGTATTACAAGTCCTTTAAAAGCACACGATAAATAGGAAAAATAAATCTATGGCCAACATTTTCCATGTAGAGAGGCAAACATTTACCAATTACCAATTATATCAAATCCTCATTGGTAATGTTGGAAGTTATATGAAATGGTTTTGTTTTTGTTCTCAATTTTGCCAAGCCAAAAAAATCCAACAGTAGATACGGCCAACTAGGGATGGACATGGGTTGGTTTGAGTTGGGTCTAACAAGACCTAAATTCGGATTTTAATTTTTTTTTATTAAACCCAGATTCGGATTTGGATTTGTAGGGTTTAAAAATTTTAGACCCGGACCCAGACCCTTGGAGTCTAGCGGGTCTAGGGTCTAGATCTGGGTCCGGAACAATTTAAAATTTTTTTTCCTGAAAAGTTTTAAAAATATATTATGAAGTACAATATTTGACCATTCGCATAAAATTATTTAAACATTTTCGACTAACAAGGATCTTCTAATACTTTATACTAATTGAGCAAAATATATTAAGTTTTCTAATATTCAAGTTCTTAAAACGAAATATTTGTCAAGTCTTTAATTTTTGAAGTATAAATACAACGACCACATTTTAAATTATATGAACCGACAAAGTTCAAAATCACGTAATCTTAAAAAATATAATAAAATTTCAAATCAAACAATTAAAATACACATGATAGCTAATATATAATTTTTAAAAAGAGATGTAAATGGGTCCATGGGTCAGATCTGAGTCGCAAACGTGTAGGCCTAGACCCGGACCCGAGGTCATGGACCCAGACCCTTAAAATTAGGGTCGGATCGGGTCTAGACCCTTAGGATCGAAGATCCATGTCCATCTCTTGGGCCAACATTGAATAAGTCCTTACTTTGGGCCGCATAACCTCTAAATCCAATCCAAAATATTCATATCAAAAAGATACTCCATAATCTAGCTAGTTCCTAGATCGTAAGCATAGGAAAACGTAGTCGTTTATACAAGTAATCATGAATTACGTCATTCTTGATGCAACGCTACTCCCTGCCTGTTTCCTTACAATTTCATTTTTTTTCATGCATAACCGGCAGCCCCTTAAAAGTCTACAACGAAAAACAAAAACCAAAATCAAAATTTGGTAAGTTCTTGGTCAACAAGTAAAGGCAGCTATCATATGACTTCTAAAGTCTAATTCGTATCACTCCACTTCATATTCATACTATCAGCAACAACACATGTAGTAACCTGGCCTCTCTCTATAAATACTATCCAAATTACCATAAATTTGTCGCACAACTCCTCATTTTACATCCTCAAACATCTCTAATCTCATTTGAAACGTTATTTTATTTGCTTCTAAAGATTGCGAATATGATCAACATTTATAGCTCCAAGAGGTTTCTTTTCGTTGCCTTCGTACTCTTGCTAGCATTTTCAACCCTTACTAGCTCTGTGAGTGCTATAAGGCCATTGTCCCATGATGGTATCGTTCAGGATGCCTATGATGTGGTGTATGTGAAGGCACGATCTACTATGGTTTATTGGCTTGAACGACTAGCATCTGGTCCTAGTGGTGGCGGTGGTGGTCATTGACCAGCTCTAGTATTACATGAATTTTTTATCTAAAAAATAGTAATACCTTGATTCTTTCATTTTTTTTTTTTGTTTTATGAATTCCTTTTTGATGAGTGATTTTTCTATTTATTTTATGTTTTTGTACATATTAAATTAGTAATGATAAAGTTATCTCTAAGTTTTAGTAGATATAGCAATGTCTTTATACTATATTAAATTGTAAAAGATTGTTCACTATTTTTGTAGTTTGTTTTTAAAGCGACTCTTACTCTTTTTGTTCTCTTGGACTTGCTTACTAAAAATTATTGATCAATTTTATCAACCTTATCTACAATAAATTTCGGTTTTTTAATGCTAATCCAGTTAATTTAATCAGTATGAGGACTACCTGAAAAAAATCGATCTAAGAATTCTAAGTAACTATACTTGGGGGGCATTTGGTTTGAGTATAGTGGATTTTTGCAAATTGTGTTTCAAGAGTCCTGGCAAAATTCTTCAATTTTCCTTAGTAGACACAAAAGAGCTATTTTTGAGGTTTTTCAATCAAGTATTTAAGAAACTAATAAACTAGTTGATTGGAATATATAGACAGAAATAAATATGGGAAAAAAAAAGTAAGTATGGAATTCAATCCTCAAAAGGATCTATGTGTCTACCTTTGGGTTATCTCCAACCTTAGTATTTATATTGTTTACTCTTTTTTCATTACTCTTTGGCTTTTTTTTTAAGGAAAAATTACCCAGAATAATTCAACATTTTACTGATTTCCCTATAATAATCTCAACTTTTGATTAAACATGAATAATTCGAACTATAAGAGTGCTTGCTAAGAATGCACCAAGATAACCTTTTACCTATAACAAAAGTCATTTTATATAAAAACAATAAAATAAATAAATACAAAATGAAATTATAAAAAATTAAAATATTTAAAAAATCAAAAAGAGAAATAAAGTAAGTTTAATTTTTGAGTTTAACTTTTAATTTTTAATATTTATTATCTATGTTTTTTTAACAATTAACCTGCAAAAATCAGTTACCATTTGGGCAGTAATGTTCTTGAGTAAGTAACCCTTAAATTGAGACTATTCATGGTTAATCAAAAATTCGGATTATTATAAGAAAATCAATAAAAATTTAAATTATTCTAGATAATTTTTCCTTTTATTAAGTTACCCTAGCAAAACCGCTGTCACTACTACCTACACACTCACAAAATAACTAAAAAAAAAATAACACAATCACTCAATAATACTAACACCAACCTCAATCACCTCTATAATACTTAACAAAGTATGAGCGTGGCAGTCATGCTTCTCCAGATTCTAAAACTGAACACTTCATAAAATCTGTGTTTCACTTTTACAAATATCCTCAAACAAGAATATAATGTAAATCTAACTTAAGAAGACTAAATATGAAAGCACATGTAAATTGCTCTTCTTAAAAAGTAAATAAGTACAAAGCTCGAATATGTTGTTGTGAGTAGCTGTGTCTTGCTTGAAGAACAACTTGTCTTTAAATAGGCTTCTATAATTGACTTTAAATTTGAAATCAAAACGTTCATATCTTCAAATATTTTCATTAACCTAATCTTCCGGAGTCTTAATCAGCAAGTTTTCCAACTTTTCAGAAATAGTATTGATTGCAGTTGCTTCAAATCCAAAATACCATTTTAAATTCTTACAAACTTGTTGTACATTTTGGACAACCAACTTTTCAAACTCAAACACAACATAATATATACCTAAAACAAAGTGTGGGTTAGTTTCAATAAGATAGGTTTAAAACAAATATTAAATACGACGTTAAAACTAGTTTTGTATAATCTATGAGTGAGATTTATTTTTCATAGCTTTTAATATACTTAATAACCTTCATAATATAATATCTCTCTAACAATATTAGATAATATAAAATAATAATTAACAATATAAGCTTACATAATAAATAACTTTTTCAATACATTTGAGTTTGTCGGGGAACTTACGAGTAAAATATGTCTTTCATCATCAAGGGTCCTAACAATCTCTTCTTGATGAAAAACAATCATCCATGTGAAAACAGTTATTAGTATGTATGAATAAATAAACATAATAGTATAATGCATAGTAGGCAATATAGCCAAATTTTCTTTACAAATCTATCTAGTTCTAGGTTTTAAGATTAGGTTTCAGTTTAAGTTCATTTCCTCCTTTCGCTATCATCAACGTAGGAGAGAAGAAAATGTTGGATAAAATAACTAAAATATTGATGTTAATAAGATATATAAAATTTGAGTTTTCAAAGAATTTTTAAATCTAGAACATCTATTGAGGGAAGGGCCATGTTCTAATAAGATTTATACAAGGAGAAGTAAACCATGGCTGTGGGTATGAGTCTTGAGGAGCTTTCACCATTTACTTTCCCCCTACATGGCTTTTTTCACGCACATTTTTAATTAGGATTCTAACTTTTGATTTCTGACCATTATCACTCGTTTCTTCAAAGAAGATTTCTTTGATAATCTTTAATTAAGGTCTAAAATTCCTCTTAATACTAGTTTATGGTGTTATTACTAATGAGAGTTTTTCTTTTCCTCATTGTTTTTTGAAAAAGGACAACGTAAAAAGATTATATGTAGTATAAACGAAAGAGTGAAGATCTTGAATATATAAAGAGATAGCGGATGTGAGGGATCAAGGTAATTAAGACTTGATTTTACAAGTAATGTTTTTAATAATAAACGACATTTTTTTTTGGTTCAAAGAAAAGATGTATATGCACTACAAAAAACAACTGAATTAGCGATAGAAAAATAGTGAGGGGAGTGTTCGTCGCCCATGGCGACGGAAAGGCGAGAGAACCGTTGGTCGCAAAAGCAGAAAGTACTATGGCGACGGGAAAGGTCGTCGCCAGGCAGATGCCAACTGCCATTTTTCTTTTCTTTTTTTTTTATTTTACTACATGGGGACGGACTATCCTGTCGGCATTTCGTCGCCAAGGAAGACGGAATTTTTTTTATTTTTATTTTGTTGCATGGCGACGGGTGCTGTTTGTCGCCACGTTTGGTTTTATTTATGGTTTTTTTTTAAATGTGGCGACAGTTTTGTTGGTAGTCCTTTGGTCGCAATGTTTTTGAATTTGAATTCAAAAGTGGCGATGGATTTCTAATCGCCGTGTTGTCGCCATGTATTCTATAAATAAGCTGTGAATTGTTGTGCATCGTATATTTTGGAAGCTAAAGAATTAGAAGAGGTTAGTGAGTTTTTTGTTTTTTCTCTTTATATGAGTTATTTTTATTTATTTTTATTATTTATATTTAGTTTCTATTGTCATTAATTTGATTTAATTTTATTATTTAATTAGTACATATTTTATTTCCTTTGTTATTTACTTGAGTTTTATATTTACTTGATTTAATTTTATTATTTAATTTCTATTGTTATTTACTTGAGTTTTTTATTATTTTATATTTTATTTTTATTGACATTAGTTTGCTTTAATAATTTTTATTAGAATAATTATATTATTATTATTATCATATATTGTTATTTTCATTAACTTACTTTATTGATCAGTTGAATAATTATGTTATTATATTATATTTAGGTGTTAAAAATGAGTTCTAGGCAAGAAAGAAGTTGGATGTACAACCGACGAAAAAAATGGAAAGTTTAGTTTAAGATTTATGAGAGGGTTGGAATAGTTTTTAGAATTTGCTCGTACACAAAGCATGAGTTCTGAGATTAGATGTCCTTGTAAAAAGTGTAAAAATTGTTGTTATAAGGAACCAGATGAAATAAGAGAACATCTAATGAGAAGGGGGTTTGTTGAAAATTACTATGAGTGGGAATATCATCAGAACACAGAGATAGGAACAACATCTGATGTTCTAGCGGAAGTCGGAGAGCAATCGTCAAACAATCCAAATCCATACTCATAGATGGTGCATGATGTAGTAGCTAGTGTGTTTCTAGACAATTACCATCACTTTCTTCCCTCACAGTATAATGTAGCGTCAGTAGATAATGAACCACCAGTACACGTTGACGAATATCCAAACCCACAGTGTCAACAGTTCTTTGAAATGTTAAATTCTGTAAATAGTCCTTCATACGAAGGTTGTAAAAATCACACCAAGATGTCTATTATTGGTCGACTTACAAACCTGAAGACAGACCATCGTCTCACTGAGAGGTGTTACGACGATATTTGTGGTATTGTGAACGAAGTGTTACCAGAAGAGAATACGATGGTAAACAACTCCTACGAAACGAAAAAACAAATAGCCGCCCTTGGATTACCCGTTGAGAAGATAGATTGTTGTCCTAACGGATGTTTGATATATTGGGGGGATAATGCGAATGCAACTTGCTGTTACATTTGTGAAACTTCTAGATGGAGAAGAAACAGTAAGGGTGATAAGGTTTCGCGGAAACAATTTCATTATTTCCCCCTAGGCCCCAGATTACAAAGATTGTATGCTTCAGAGACAACAACTAGGCATATGAGGTGCAATGCAGAGCACCACACTAAGTATGGAGAGATGATACATCTGTCCTATGCTGAAGCGTGGTTGACATTTAACGACATG